>NC_143048.1:45810000-45910000 GCF_057628025.1 Oncorhynchus mykiss | reverse complement strand
ATATATATATATATATATACTAAATGGTACCTAGAACAAATACATTTACCAAGCTAAGTCTATTTCTTTTTTTCACCTTTATTTAACCAGGTAGGCTAGTTGAGAACAAGTTATCATTTGCAACTGCGACCTGGCCAAGATAAAGCATAGCAGTGTGAACAGACATCACAGAGTTACACATGGAGTAAACAATTAACAAGTCAATAATACAGTAGAAAAAGAAGAGTCTATATACATTGTGTGCAAAAGGCATGAGGAGGTAGGCGAATAATTACAATTTTGCAGATTAACACTGGAGTGATAAATGATCAGATGGTCATGTACAGGTAGAGATATTGGTGTGCAAAAGAGCAGAAAATAAAATAAATAAAAACAGTATGGGGATGAGGTAGGTAAAAATGGGTGGGCTATTTACCGATAGACTATGTACAGCTGCAGCGATCGGTTAGCTGCTCAGATAGCAGATGTTTGAAGTTGGTGAGGGAGATAAAAGTCTCCAACTTCAGCGATTTTTGCAATTCGTTCCAGTCACAGGCAGCAGAGAACTGGAACGAAAGGCGGCCAAATGAGGTGTTGGCTTTAGGGATGATCAGTGAGATACACCTGCTGGAGCGCGTGTTACGGGTGGGTGTTGCCATCGTGACCAGTGAACTGAGATAAGGCGGAGCTTTACCTAGCATGGACTTGTAGATGACCTGGAGCCAGTGGGTCTGGCGACGAATATGTAGCGAGGGCCAGACGACTAGAGCATACAGGTCGCACTGGTGGGTGGTATAAGGTGCTTTAGTGACAAAACGGATGGCACTGTGATAAACTGCATCCAGTTTGCTGAGTAGAGTGTTGGAAGCAATTTTGTAGATGACATCGCCGAAGTCGAGGATCGGTAGGACAGTCCGTTTTACTAGGGTATGTTTGGCAGCATGAGTGAAGGAGGCTTTGTTGCGGAATAGAAAGCCGACTCTAGATTTGATTTTCGATTGGAGATGTTTGATATGAGTCTGGAAGGAGAGTTTGCAGTCTAGCCAGACACCTAGGTACTTATAGATGTCCACATATTCAAGGTCGGAACCATCCAGGGTGGTGATGCTAGTCAGGCGTGCGGGTGCAGGCAGCGAACGGTTGATAACGGTTGATATAGATATATATATACATACACACACACACACACACACACATACCAGTATTACCCTATAGATATACCAGTATTACCTTGTAGATATATATATCATTATTACCCTGTAGATATACCAGTATGACCCTGTAGATATACCAGTATGACCCTGTAGATATAGAAGTATTACCCTATAGATATATATATATATATCATTATTACCCTGTAGATATACCAGTATGACCCTATAGATATACCAGTATGACCCTGTAGATATACCAGTATGACCCTGTAGTTATACCAGTATGACCCTGTAGTTATACCAGTATGACCCTGTAGTTATACCAGTATGACCCTGTAGTTATACCAGTATGACCCTGTAGATATACCAGTATGACCCTGTAGATATACCAGTATGACCCTGTAGTTATACCAGTATGACCCTGTAGTTATACCAGTATGACCCTGTAGATATACCAGTATGACCCTGTAGTTATACCAGTATGACCCTGTAGTTATACCAGTATGACCCTGTAGTTATACCAGTATGACCCTGTAGATATACCAGTATGACCCTGTAGATATAGCAGTATTACCCCATAGATTTAGCAGTATTACCCTATAGATATATATATAATTATTACCCTGTAGATATACCAGTATTACCCGGTAGATTGTATAAGTATGGATACCATGTGTTTTTCCACAGGTGAGAACTCACCTTGGACTGACTGGTTATGACTCAATGTGACATCCACCTTATCCAGTATAATGCAGACAGCTTGGTCTGAGACCTTTCTGCAAACCAATGACAAATGGTTTAGTTCAATGGCAACAAAATAGATTCTGAAAATCAGTGTTTGCCTGCTGTCATCCTATCACGGGGGATGCTGAAGTATGGCCTAACCTTTGCACACACAACAATGCATCCAATAAGCCAGTGGAATTCCTCTCCAATGTCACAGTCGACGATTGGAGCATGAGGAAACAAGTTTGATCTATGAACCAATAGCTCGGGAGAAAGGCTAGGGTTGCATCCCAAATGGCACCATATTCCCTACGCAGTGCACTACTATTGACCAGGGCACAGTGCACTATGTAGGGAATAGGGTGCCATTTGGGACGGACCCTAAATTGGACAGCGTCATCGGGGACGATGAGGTCCTACGGCATTTTATCACAAGACATCCATCAAAAGATGACCTGCTCAACCAAAATACAGACTCAGTGTCTGTGACAGTAGACACACCAACAGACAGGCTCAGTATCTGTGATAGAAACACCAACAGACAGGCTCAGTATCTGTGATAGAAACACCAACAAACAGGCTCAGTATCTGTGATAGAAACACCAACAGACAGACTCAGTGTCTGTGACAGTAGAAACACCAACAGACAGGCTCAGTATCTGTGATAGAAACACCAACAGACAGGCTCAGTATCTGTGAAGGTAGAAACACCAACAGACAGACTCAGTATCTGTGACAGTAGAAACACCAACAGACAGGCTCAGTATCTGTGATAGAAACACCAACAGACAGGCTCAGTATCTGTGAAGGTAGAAACATCAACAGACAGGCTCAGTGTCTGTGACAGTAGAAACACCGACAGACAGGCTCAGTGTCTGTGACAGTAGAAACACCGACAGACAGGCTCAGTATTTGTGAAGGTAGAAACACACACAGACAGGCTCAGTATCTGGGACAGTAAAAACACCAACAGACAGGCTCAGTATTTGTGAAGGTAGAAACACCAACAGACAGGCTCAGTGTCTGTGACAGTAGAAACACCAACAGACAGGCTCAGTATCTGTGACAGTAGAAACACCAACAGACAGGCTCAGTATCTGGAACAGTAAAAACACCAACAGACAGGCTCAGTATTTGTGAAGGTAGAAACACAGACAGACAGGCTCAGTATCTGTGATAGAAACACCAACAGACAGGCTCAGTATCTGTGACAGTAGAAACACCAACAGACAGGCTCAGTATCTGTGAAGGTAGAAACACCAACAGACAGGCTCAGTATCTGTGACAGTAGAAACACCAACAGACAGGCTCAGTATCTGTGACAGTAGAAACACCAACAGACAGGCTCAGTATCTGACAGTAGAAACACCAACAGACAGGCTCAGTATCTGGGACAGTAGAAACACCAACAGACAGGCTCAGTGTCTGTGAAGGTAGAAACACCAACAGACAGGCTCAGTATCTGTGACAGTAGAAACACCAACAGACAGGCTCAGTATTTGTGAAGGTAGAAACACCAACAGACAGGCTCAGTGTCTGTGACAGTAGAAACACCAACAGACAGGCTCAGTATCTGTGACAGTAGAAACACCAACAGACAGGCTCAGTATCTGTGACAGTAGAAACACCAACAGACAGGCTCAGTATCTGTGACAGTAGAAACACCAACAGACAGGCTCAGTATCTGACAGTAGAAACACCGACAGACAGGCTCAGTATCTCTGACAGTAGAAACACCGACAGACAGGCTCAGTATCTGTGACAGTAGAAACACCGACAGACAGGCTCAGTATCTGTGACGGTAGAAACACCGACAGACAGGCTCAGTGTCTGTGACAGTAGAAACACCAACAGACAGGCTCAGTATCTGTGACAGTAGAAACACCATAAGACAGGCTCAGAATCTGTGAAAGTAGAAACACCAACAGACAGGCTCAGTATCTGTGACAGTAGAAACACCAACAGACAGGCTCAATATCTGACAGTAGAAACACCGACAGACAGGCTCAGTATCTGGGACAGTAGAAACACCAACAGACAGGCTCAGTATCTGTGAAGGTATTAACACCAACAGACAGGCTCAGTATCTTTGACAATAGAAACACCAACAGACAGGCTCAGTATCTTTGACAATAGAAACACCAACAGACAGGCTCAGTATCTGTGACAGTAGAAACACCAACAGACAGGCTCAGTGTCTGGGACAGTAGAAACACCAACAGACAGGCTCAGTATTTGTGAAGGTAGAAACACCAACAGACAGGCTCAGTATCTGTGAAGGTAGAAACACCAACAGACAGGCTCAGTATCTGGGACAGTAGAAACACCAACAGACAGGCTCAGTATTTGTGAAGGTAGAAACACCAACAGACAGGCTCAGTGTCTGTGACAGTAGAAACACCAACAGACAGGCTCAGTATCTGTGACAGTAGAAACACCAACAGACAGCCTCAGTATCTGACAGTAGAAAATCCGACAGACAGGCTCAGTATCTGGGATAGTAGAATCACCAACAGACAGGCTCAGTATCTGTGAAGGTAGAAGCACCAACAGACAGGCTCAGTATCTGTGACAGTAGAAACACAAACAGACAGGCTCAGTATTTGTGACAGTAGAAACACCAACAGACAGGCTCAGTATCTGTGACAGTAGAGACACCAACAGACAGGCTCAGTATCTGTGACAGTAGAAACACCAACAGACAGGCTCAGAATCTGTGAAAGTAGAAACACCAACAGACAGGCTCAGTATCTGTGACAGTAGAAACACCAACAGACAGGCTCAATATCTGACAGTAGAAACACCGACAGACAGGCTCAGTATCTGGGACAGTAGAAACACCAACAGACAGGCTCAGTATCTGTGAAGGTAGAAACACCAACAGACAGGCTCAGTATCTGTGACAGTAGAAACACCAACAGACAGGCTCAGTATTTGTGAAGGTAGAAACACCAACAGACAGGCTCAGTGTCTGTGACAGTAGAAGCACCAACAGACAGGCTCAGTATCTGTGACAGTAGAAACACCAACAGACAGGCTCAGTATCTGTGACAATAGAAACACCAACAGACAGGCTCAGTATCTGACAGTAGAAACACCGACAGACAGGCTCAGTATCTCTGACAGTAGAAACACCGACAGACAGGCTCAGTATCTGTGACAGTAGAAACACCGACAGACAGGCTCAGTATCTGTGACGGTAGAAACACCGACAGACAGGCTCAGTATCTGTGATGGTAGAAACACTGACAGACAGGCTCAGTGTCTGTGACAGTAGAAACACCAACAGACAGGCTCAGTATCTGTGAAAGTAGAAACACCAACAGACAGGCTCAGTATCTGTGACAGTAGAAACACCGACAGACAGGCTCAGTATCTGACAGTAGAAACACCGACAGACAGGCTCAGTATCTGGGACAGTAGAAACACCAACAGACAGGCTCAGTATCTGTGAAGGTAGAAACACCAACAGACACGCTCAGTATCTGTGACAGTAGAAACACCAACAGACAGGCTCAGTGTCTGTGAAGGTAGAAACACCAACAGACAGGCTCAGTATCTATGACAGTAGAAACACCAACAGACAGGCTCAGTATCTGACAGTAGAAACAACAACAGACAGGCTCAGTATCTGGGACAGTAGAAACACCAACAGACAGGCTCAGTGTCTGTGAAGTTAGAAACACCAACAGACAGGCTCATTATCTATGACAGTAGAAACACCAACAGACAGGCTCAGTATTTGTGAAGGTAGAAACACCAACAGACAGGCTCAGTATTTGTGACAGTAGAAACACCAACAGACAGGCTCAGTATCTGTGACAGTAGAAACACCAACAGACAGGCTCAGTATCTGTGACAGTAGAAACACCAACAGACAGGCTCAGTATCTGTGACAGTAGAAACACCAACAGACAGGCTCAATATCTGACAGTAGAAACACCGACAGACAGGCTCAGTATCTGTGACGGTAGAAACACCGACAGACAGGCTCAGTATCTGTGATGGTAGAAACACCGACAGACAGGCTCAGTGTCTGTGACAGTAGAAACACCAACAGACAGGCTCAGTATCTGTGAAAGTAGAAACACCAACAAACAGGCTCAGTATCTGTGACAGTAGAAACACCAACAGACAGGCTCAGTATCTGTGACAAAAGAAACACCAACAGACAGGCTCAGTATCTGACAGTAGAAACACCGACAGACAGGCTCAGTATTTGTGAAGGTAGAAACACCAACAGACAGGCTCAATATCTGACAGTAGAAACACCGACAGACAGGCTCAGTATCTGTGACGGTAGAAACACCGACAGACAGGCTCAGTATCTGTGATGGTAGAAACACCGACAGACAGGCTCAGTGTCTGTGACAGTAGAAACACCAACAGACAGGCTCAGTATCTGTGAAAGTAGAAACACCAACAAACAGGCTCAGTATCTGTGACAGTAGAAACACCAACAGACAGGCTCAGTATCTGTGACAAAAGAAACACCAACAGACAGGCTCAGGATCTGTGACAGTAGAAACACCAACAGACAGGCTCAGTATTTGTGAAGGTAGAAACACCAACAGACAGGCTCAGTGTCTGTGACAGTAGAAGCACCAACAGACAGGCTCAGTATCTGTGACAGTAGAAACACCAACAGACAGGCTCAGTATCTGTGACAAAAGAAACACCAACAGACAGGCTCAGTATCTGACAGTAGAAACACCGACAGACAGGCTCAGTATCTCTGACAGTAGAAACACCGACAGACAGGCTCAGTATCTGTGACAGTAGAAACACCGACAGACAGGCTCAGTATCTGTGACGGTAGAAACACCGACAGACAGGCTCAGTATCTGTGATGGTAGAAACACCGACAGACAGGCTCAGTATCTGTGACAGTAGAAACACCGACAGACAGGCTCAGTATCTGACAGTAGAAACACCGACAGACAGGCTCAGTATCTGGGACAGTAGAAACACCAACAGACAGGCTCAGTATCTGTGAAGGTAGAAACACCAACAGACACGCTCAGTATCTGTGACAGTAGAAACACCAACAGACAGGCTCAGTATCTGACAGTAGAAACAACGACAGACAGGCTCAGTATCTGGGACAGTAGAAACACCAACAGACAGGCTCATTATCTATGACAGTAGAAACACCAACAGACAGGCTCAGTGTCTGTGACAGTAGAAACACCAACAGACAGGCTCAGTATCTGTGAACGTAGAAACACCAACAGACAGGCTCAGTATCTGTGACAGTAGAAACACCAACAGACAGGCTCAGTATTTGTGAAGGTAGAAACACCAACAGACAGGCTCAGTGTCTGTGACAGTAGAAGCACCAACAGACAGGCTCAGTATCTGTGACAGTAGAAACACCAACAGACAGGCTCAGTATCTGTGACAATAGAAACACCAACAGACAGGCTCAGTATCTGACAGTAGAAACACCGACAGACAGGCTCAGTATCTCTGACAGTAGAAACACCGACAGACAGGCTCAGTATCTGTGACAGTAGAAACACCGACAGACAGGCTCAGTATCTGTGACGGTAGAAACACCGACAGACAGGCTCAGTATCTGTGATGGTAGAAACACCGACAGACAGGCTCAGTGTCTGTGACAGTAGAAGCACCAACAGACAGGCTCAGTATCTGTGAAGGTAGAAACACCAACAGACACGCTCAGTATCTGTGACAGTAGAAACACCAACAGACAGGCTCAGTGTCTGTGAAGGTAGAAACACCAACAGACAGGCTCAGTATCTATGACAGTAGAAACACCAACAGACAGGCTCAGTATCTGACAGTAGAAACAACAACAGACAGGCTCAGTATCTGGGACAGTAGAAACACCAACAGACAGGCTCAGTGTCTGTGAAGTTAGAAACACCAACAGACAGGCTCATTATCTATGACAGTAGAAACACCAACAGACAGGCTCAGTATTTGTGAAGGTAGAAACACCAACAGACAGGCTCAGTATTTGTGACAGTAGAAACACCAACAGACAGGCTCAGAATCTGTGAAAGTAGAAACACCAACAGACAGGCTCAGTATCTGTGACAGTAGAAACACCAACAGAAAGGCTCAATATCTGACAGTAGAAACACCGACAGACAGGCTCAGTATCTGGGACAGTAGAAACACCAACAGACAGGCTCAGTATCTGTGAAGGTAGAAACACCAACAGACAGGCTCAGGATCTGTGACAGTAGAAACACCAACAGACAGGCTCAGTATTTGTGAAGGTAGAAACACCAACAGACAGGCTCAGTGTCTGTGACAGTAGAAGCACCAACAGACAGGCTCAGTATCTGTGACAGTAGAAACACCAACAGACAGGCTCAGTATCTGTGACAAAAGAAACACCAACAGACAGGCTCAGTATCTGACAGTAGAAACACCGACAGACAGGCTCAGTATCTCTGACAGTAGAAACACCGACAGACAGGCTCAGTATCTGTGACAGTAGAAACACCGACAGACAGGCTCAGTATCTGTGACGGTAGAAACACCGACAGACAGGCTCAGTATCTGTGATGGTAGAAACACCGACAGACAGGCTCAGTATCTGTGACAGTAGAAACACCGACAGACAGGCTCAGTATCTGACAGTAGAAACACCGACAGACAGGCTCAGTATCTGGGACAGTAGAAACACCAACAGACAGGCTCAGTATCTGTGAAGGTAGAAACACCAACAGACACGCTCAGTATCTGTGACAGTAGAAACACCAACAGACAGGCTCAGTATCTGACAGTAGAAACAACGACAGACAGGCTCAGTATCTGGGACAGTAGAAACACCAACAGACAGGCTCATTATCTATGACAGTAGAAACACCAACAGACAGGCTCAGTGTCTGTGACAGTAGAAACACCAACAGACAGGCTCAGTATCTGTGAACGTAGAAACACCAACAGACAGGCTCAGTATCTGTGACAGTAGAAACACCAACAGACAGGCTCAGTATTTGTGAAGGTAGAAACACCAACAGACAGGCTCAGTGTCTGTGACAGTAGAAGCACCAACAGACAGGCTCAGTATCTGTGACAGTAGAAACACCAACAGACAGGCTCAGTATCTGTGACAATAGAAACACCAACAGACAGGCTCAGTATCTGACAGTAGAAACACCGACAGACAGGCTCAGTATCTCTGACAGTAGAAACACCGACAGACAGGCTCAGTATCTGTGACAGTAGAAACACCGACAGACAGGCTCAGTATCTGTGACGGTAGAAACACCGACAGACAGGCTCAGTATCTGTGATGGTAGAAACACCGACAGACAGGCTCAGTGTCTGTGACAGTAGAAGCACCAACAGACAGGCTCAGTATCTGTGAAAGTAGAAACACCAACAGACAGGCTCAGTATCTGTGACAGTAGAAACACAGACAGACAGGCTCAGTATCTGACAGTAGAAACACCGACAGACAGGCTCAGTATCTGGGACAGTAGAAACACCAACAGACAGGCTCAGTATTTGTGAAGGTAGAAACACCAACAGACAGGCTCAGTGTCTGTGACAGTAGAAACACCAACAGACAGGCTCAGTATCTGTGACAGTAGAAACACCAACAGACAGGCTCAGTATCTGTGACAGTAGAAACACCAACAGACAGGCTCAATATCTGTGACAGTAGAAACACCAACAGACAGGCTCAGTATCTGACAGTAGAAACACCGACAGACAGGCTCAGTATCTGTGACGGTAGAAACACCGACAGACAGGCTCAGTATCTGTGACGGCAGAAACACCGACAGACAGGCTCAGTGTCTGTGACAGTAGAAACACCGACAGACAGGCTCAGTATCTGTGACGGTAGAAACACCGACAGACAGGCTCAGTATCTGTGACAGTAGGAACACCGACAGACAGGCTCAGTATCTGTGATATTAGAAACACCAACAGACAGGCTCCTCAGTATCTGTGATAGTAGAAACACCAACAGACAGGCTCCTCAGTATCTGTGATAGTAGAAACACCAACAGACAGGCTCAGTATCTGTGACAGTAGAAACACCGACAGACAGGCTCAGTATCTGTGACAGTAGAAACACCGACAGACAGGCTCAGTATCTGTGACAGTAGAAACACAGATAGACAGGCTCAGTATCTGTGACAGTAGAAACACAGACAGACAGGCTCAGTATCTGTGACAGTAGAAACACCAACAGACAGGCTCCTTAGTATCTGTGATAGTAGAAACACCAACAGACAGGCTCAGTATCTGTGACAGTAGAAACACCGACAGACAGGCTCAGTATCTGGGACAGTAGAAACACCAACAGACAGGCTCAGTATCTGTGAAGGTAGAAACACCAACAGACACGCTCAGTATCTGTGACAGTAGAAACACCAACAGACAGGCTCAGTATCTGTGACAATAGAAACACCAACAGACAGGCTCAGTATCTGACAGTAGAAACACCGACAGACAGGCTCAGTATCTCTGACAGTAGAAACACCGACAGACAGGCTCAGTATCTGTGACAGTAGAAACACCGACAGACAGGCTCAGTATCTGTGACGGTAGAAACACCGACAGACAGGCTCAGTATCTGTGATGGTAGAAACACCGACAGACAGGCTCAGTGTCTGTGACAGTAGAAGCACCAACAGACAGGCTCAGTATCTGTGAAAGTAGAAACACCAACAGACAGGCTCAGTATCTGTGACAGTAGAAACACCGACAGACAGGCTCAGTATCTGACAGTAGAAACACCGACAGACAGGCTCAGTATCTGGGACAGTAGAAACACCAACAGACAGGCTCAGTATCTGTGAAGGTAGAAACACCAACAGACACGCTCAGTATCTGTGACAGTAGAAACACCAACAGACAGGCTCAGTGTCTGTGAAGGTAGAAACACCAACAGACAGGCTCAGTATCTATGACAGTAGAAACACCAACAGACAGGCTCAGTATCTGACAGTAGAAACAACGACAGACAGGCTCAGTATCTGGGACAGTAGAAACACCAACAGACAGGCTCAGTGTCTGTGAAGTTAGAAACACCAACAGACAGGCTCATTATCTATGACAGTAGAAACACCAACAGACAGGCTCAGTATTTGTGAAGGTAGAAACACCAACAGACAGGCTCAGTGTCTGTGACAGTAGAAACACCAACAGACAGGCTCAGTATCTGTGACAGTAGAAACACCAACAGACAGGCTCAGTATCTGTGACAGTAGAAACACCAACAGACAGGCTCAATATCTGTGACAGTAGAAACACCAACAGACAGGCTCAGTATCTGACAGTAGAAACACCGACAGACAGGCTCAGTATCTGTGACGGTAGAAACACCGACAGACAGGGTCAGTATCTGTGACGGCAGAAACACCGACAGACAGGCTCAGTGTCTGTGACGGTAGAAACACAGACAGACAGGCTCAGTATCTGTGACAGTAGAAACACCGACAGACAGGCTCAGTATCTGTGACGGTAGAAACACCGACAGACAGGCTCAGTATCTGTGACAGTAGGAACACCGACAGACAGGCTCAGTATCTGTGATATTAGAAACACCAACAGACAGGCTCCTCAGTATCTGTGATAGTAGAAACACCAACAGACAGGCTCCTCAGTATCTGTGATAGTAGAAACACCAACAGACAGGCTCAGTATCTGTGCCAGTAGAAACACCGACAGACAGGCTCAGTATCTGTGACAGTAGAAACACCGACAGACAGGCTCAGTATCTGTGACAGTAGAAACACAGACAGACAGGCTCAGTATCTGTGACAGTAGAAACACCAACAGACAGGCTCCTCAGTATCTGTGATAGTAGAAACACCAACAGACAGGCTCAGTATCTGTGACAGTAGAAACACCGACAGACAGGCTCAGTATCTGGGACAGTAGAAACACCAACAGACAGGCTCAGTATCTGTGAAGGTAGAAACACCAACAGACAAGCTCAGTATCTGTGACAGTAGAAACACCAACAGACAGGCTCAGTGTCTGTGAAGGTAGAAACACCAACAGACAGGCTCAGTATCTATGACAGTAGAAACACCAACAGACAGGCTCAGTATCTGACAGTAGAAACAACAACAGACAGGCTCAGTATCTGTGACGGTAGAAACACCGACAGACAGGCTCAGTATCTGTGACGGCAGAAACACCGACAGACAGGCTCAGTGTCTGTGACGGTAGAAACACAGACAGACAGGCTCAGTATCTGACAGTAGAAACACCGACAGACAGGCTCAGTATCTGTGACGGTAGAAACACCGACAGACAGGCTCAGTATCTGTGACGGCAGAAACACCGACAGACAGGCTCAGTGTCTGTGACGGTAGAAACACAGACAGACAGGCTCAGTATCTGTGACAGTAGAAACACCGACAGACAGGCTCAGTATCTGTGACGGTAGAAACACCGACAGACAGGCTCAGTATCTGTGACAGTAGGAACACCGACAGACAGGCTCAGTATCTGTGATATTAGAAACACCAACAGACAGGCTCCTCAGTATCTGTGATAGTAGAAACACCAACAGACAGGCTCCTCAGTATCTGTGATAGTAGAAACACCAACAGACAGGCTCTGTATCTGTGACAGTAGAAACACCGACAGACAGGCTCAGTATCTGTGACAGTAGAAACACCGACAGACAGGCTCAGTATCTGTGACAGTAGAAACACCGATAGACAGGCTCAGTATCTGTGACAGTAGAAACACAGACAGACAGGCTCAGTATCTGTGACAGTAGAAACACCAACAGACAGGCTCCTCAGTATCTGTGATAGTAGAAACACAGACAGACAGGCTCAGTATCTGTGACAGTAGAAACACCAACAGACAGGCTCCTCAGTATCTGTGATAGTAGAAACACCAACAGACAGGCTCAGTATCTATGACAGTAGAAACACCAACAGACAGGCTCAGTATCTGACAGTAGAAACAACAACAGACAGGCTCAGTATCTGTGACGGTAGAAACACCGACAGACAGGCTCAGTATCTGTGACGGCAGAAACACCGACAGACAGGCTCAGTGTCTGTGACGGTAGAAACACAGACAGACAGGCTCAGTATCTGACAGTAGAAACACCGACAGACAGGCTCAGTATCTGTGACGGTAGAAACACCGACAGACAGGCTCAGTATCTGTGACGGCAGAAACACCGACAGACAGGCTCAGTGTCTGTGACGGTAGAAACACAGACAGACAGGCTCAGTATCTGACAGTAGAAACAACAACAGACAGGCTCAGTATCTGTGACGGTAGAAACACCGACAGACAGGCTCAGTATCTGTGACGGCAGAAACACCGACAGACAGGCTCAGTGTCTGTGACGGTAGAAACACAGACAGACAGGCTCAGTATCTGACAGTAGAAACACCGACAGACAGGCTCAGTATCTGTGACGGTAGAAACACCGACAGACAGGCTCAGTATCTGTGACGGCAGAAACACCGACAGACAGGCTCAGTGTCTGTGACGGTAGAAACACAGACAGACAGGCTCAGTATCTGTGACAGTAGAAACACCGACAGACAGGCTCAGTATCTGTGACGGTAGAAACACCGACAGACAGGCTCAGTATCTGTGACAGTAGGAACACCGACAGACAGGCTCAGTATCTGTGATATTAGAAACACCAACAGACAGGCTCCTCAGTATCTGTGATAGTAGAAACACCAACAGACAGGCTCCTCAGTATCTGTGATAGTAGAAACACCAACAGACAGGCTCTGTATCTGTGACAGTAGAAACACCGACAGACAGGCTCAGTATCTGTGACAGTAGAAACACCGACAGACAGGCTCAGTATCTGTGACAGTAGAAACACCGATAGACAGGCTCAGTATCTGTGACAGTAGAAACACAGACAGACAGGCTCAGTATCTGTGACAGTAGAAACACCAACAGACAGGCTCCTCAGTATCTGTGATAGTAGAAACACAGACAGACAGGCTCAGTATCTGTGACAGTAGAAACACCAACAGACAGGCTCCTCAGTATCTGTGATAGTAGAAACACCAACAGACAGGCTCAGTATCTATGACAGTAGAAACACCAACAGACAGGCTCAGTATCTGACAGTAGAAACAACAACAGACAGGCTCAGTATCTGTGACGGTAGAAACACCGACAGACAGGCTCAGTATCTGTGACGGCAGAAACACCGACAGACAGGCTCAGTGTCTGTGACGGTAGAAACACAGACAGACAGGCTCAGTATCTGACAGTAGAAACACCGACAGACAGGCTCAGTATCTGTGACGGTAGAAACACCGACAGACAGGCTCAGTATCTGTGACGGCAGAAACACCGACAGACAGGCTCAGTGTCTGTGACGGTAGAAACACAGACAGACAGGCTCAGTATCTGTGACAGTAGAAACACCGACAGACAGGCTCAGTATCTGTGACGGTAGAAACACCGACAGACAGGCTCAGTATCTGTGACAGTAGGAACACCGACAGACAGGCTCAGTATCTGTGATATTAGAAACACCAACAGACAGGCTCCTCAGTATCTGTGATAGTAGAAACACCAACAGACAGGCTCCTCAGTATCTGTGATAGTAGAAACACCAACAGACAGGCTCTGTATCTGTGACAGTAGAAACACCGACAGACAGGCTCAGTATCTGTGACAGTAGAAACACCGACAGACAGGCTCAGTATCTGTGACAGTAGAAACACCGATAGACAGGCTCAGTATCTGTGACAGTAGAAACACAGACAGACAGGCTCAGTATCTGTGACAGTAGAAACACCAACAGACAGGCTCCTCAGTATCTGTGATAGTAGAAACACCAACAGACAGGCTCAGTATCTGTGACAGTAGAAACATCGACAGACAGGCTCAGTATCTGGGACAGTAGAAACACCAACAGACAGGCTCAGTATCTGTGAAGGTAGAAACACCAACAGACACGCTCAGTATCTGTGACAGTAGAAACACCAACAGACAGGCTCAGTATCTGTGACAATAGAAACACCAACAGACAGGCTCAGTATCTGACAGTAGAAACACCGACAGACAGGCTCAGTATCTCTGACAGTAGAAACACCGACAGACAGGCTCAGTATCTGTGACAGTAGAAACACCAACAGACAGGCTCAGTATCTGACAGTAGAAACAACGACAGACAGGCTCAGTATCTGGGAGAGTAGAAACACCAACAGACAGGCTCAGTGTCTGTGAAGTTAGAAACACCAACAGACAGGCTCATTATCTATGACAGTAGAAACACCAACAGACAGGCTCAGTATTTGTGAAGGTAGAAACACCAACAGACAGGCTCAGTGTCTGTGACAGTAGAAACACCAACAGACAGGCTCAGTATCTGTGACAGTAGAAACACCAACAGACAGGCTCAGTATCTGTGACAGTAGAAACACCAACAGACAGGCTCAATATCTGTGACAGTAGAAACACCAACAGACAGGCTCAGTATCTGACAGTAGAAACACCGACAGACAGGCTCAGTATCTGTGACGGTAGAAACACCGACAGACAGGCTCAGTATCTGTGACGGTAGAAACACCGACAGACAGGCTCAGTGTCTGTGACGGTAGAAACACAGACAGACAGGCTCAGTATCTGTGACAGTAGAAACACCGACAGACAGGCTCAGTATCTGTGACGGTAGAAACACCGACAGACAGGCTCAGTATCTGTGACAGTAGGAACACCGACAGACAGGCTCAGTATCTGTGATATTAGAAACACCAACAGACAGGCTCCTCAGTATCTGTGATAGTAGAAACACCAACAGACAGGCTCCTCAGTATCTGTGATAGTAGAAACACCAACAGACAGGCTCAGTATCTGTGACAGTAGAAACACCGACAGACAGGCTCAGTATCTGTGACAGTAGAAACACCGACAGACAGGCTCAGTATCTGTGACAGTAGAAACACCGATAGACAGGCTCAGTATCTGTGACAGTAGAAACACAGACAGACAGGCTCAGTATCTGTGACAGTAGAAACACCAACAGACAGGCTCCTCAGTATCTGTGATAGTAGAAACACCAACAGACAGGCTCAGTATCTGTGACAGTAGAAACACCGACAGACAGGCTCAGTATCTGGGACAGTAGAAACACCAACAGACAGGCTCAGTATCTGTGAAGGTAGAAACACCAACAGACACGCTCAGTATCTGTGACAGTAGAAACACCAACAGACAGGCTCAGTGTCTGTGAAGGTAGAAACACCAACAGACAGGCTCAGTATCTATGACAGTAGAAACACCAACAGACAGGCTCAATATCTGACAGTAGAAACAACAACAGACAGGCTCAGTATCTGGGACAGTAGAAACACCAACAGACAGGCTCAGTGTCTGTGAAGTTAGAAACACCAACAGACAGGCTCATTATCTATGACAGTAGAAACACCAACAGACAGGCTCAGTATTTGTGAAGGTAGAAACACCAACAGACAGGCTCAGTATTTGTGACAGTAGAAACACCAACAGACAGGCTCAGTATCTGTGACAGTAGAAACACCAACTGACAGGCTCAGTATCTGTGACAGTAGAAACACCAACAGACAGGCTCAGTATCTGTGACAGTAGAAACACCAACAGACAGGCTCAGAATCTGTGAAAGTAGAAACACCAACAGACAGGCTCAGTATCTGTGACAGTAGAAACACCAACAGACAGGCTCAATATCTGACAGTAGAAACACCGACAGACAGGCTCAGTATCTGGGACAGTAGAAACACCAACAGACAGGCTCAGTATCTGTGAAGGTAGAAACACCAACAGACAGGCTCAGTATCTGTGACAGTAGAAACACCAACAGACAGGCTCAGTATTTGTGAAGGTAGAAACACCAACAGACAGGCTCAGTGTCTGTGACAGTAGAAGCACCAACAGACAGGCTCAGTATCTGTGACAGTAGAAACACCAACAGACAGGCTCAGTATCTGTGACAATAGAAACACCAACAGACAGGCTCAGTATCTGACAGTAGAAACACCGACAGACAGGCTCAGTATCTCTGACAGTAGAAACACCGATAGACAGGCTCAGTATCTGTGACAGTAGAAACACCGACAGACAGGCTCAGTATCTGTGACGGTAGAAACACCGACAGACAGGCTCAGTGTCTGTGACAGTAGAAGCACCAACAGACAGGCTCAGTATCTGTGAAAGTAGAAACACCAACAGACAGGCTCAGTATCTGTGACAGTAGAAACACCGACAGACAGGCTCAGTATCTGACAGTAGAAACACAGACAGACAGGCTCAGTATCTGACAGTAGAAACACCGACAGACAGGCTCAGTATCTGGGACAGTAGAAACACCAACAGACAGGCTCAGTATCTGTGAAGGTAGAAACACCAACAGACACGCTCAGTATCTGTGACAGTAGAAACACCAACAGACAGGCTCAGTGTCTGTGAAGGTAGAAACACCAACAGACAGGCTCAGTATCTATGACAGTAGAAACACCAACAGACAGGCTCAGTATCTGACAGTAGAAACAACGACAGACAGGCTCAGTATCTGGGACAGTAGAAACACCAACAGACAGGCTCAGTGTCTGTGAAGTTAGAAACACCAACAGACAGGCTCCTTATATATGACATTAGAAACACCAACAGACAGGCTCAGTATTTGTGAAGGTAGAAACACCAACAGACAGGCTCAGTGTCTGTGACAGTAGAAACACCAACAGACAGGCTCAGTATCTGTGACAGTAGAAACACCAACAGACAGGCTCAGTATCTGTGACAGTAGAAACACCAACAGACAGGCTCAATATCTGTGACAGTAGAAACACCAACAGACAGGCTCAGTATCTGACAGTAGAAACACCGACAGACAGGCTCAGTATCTGTGACGGTAGAAACACAGACAGACAGGCTCAGTATCTGTGACGGCAGAAACACCGACAGACAGGCTCAGTGTCTGTGACGGTAGAAACACAGACAGACAGGCTCAGTATCTGTGACAGTAGAAACACCGACAGACAGGCTCAGTATCTGTGACGGTAGAAACACCGACAGACAGGCTCAGTATCTGTGACAGTAGGAACACCGACAGACAGGCTCAGTATCTGTGACAGTAGAAACACCAACAGACAGGCTCCTCAGTATCTGTGATAGTAGAAACACCAACAGACAGGCTCCTCAGTATCTGTGATAGTAGAAACACCAACAGACAGGCTCCTCAGTATCTGTGATAGTAGAAACACCAACAGACAGGCTCAGTATCTGTGACAGTAGAAACACCGACAGACAGGCTCAGTATCTGTGACAGTAGAAACACCGACAGACAGGCTCAGTATCTGTGACAGTAGAAACACCGATAGACAGGCTCAGTGTCTGTGACAGTAGAAACACCAACAGACAGGCTCAGTATCTGTGACAGTAGAAACACCAACAGACAGGCTCAGTATCTGTGACGGTAGAAACACCGACAGACAGGCTCAGTGTCTGTGACAGTAGAAACACCAGCAGACAGGCTCAGTATCTGTGACAGTAGAAACACCAACAGACAGGCTCAGTATCTGTGAAAGTAGAAACACCAACAGACAGGCTCAGTATCTGTGACAGTAGAAACACCGACAGACAGGCTCAGTATCTATGAAAGTAGAAACACCGACAGACAGGCTCAGTATCTATGAAAGTAGAAACACCAACAGACAGGCTCAGTATCTGTGACAGTAGGAAAACACTGACTGCCTCTGATAGGGCGTTAAAGATATCTCTCTCTCAACGGCAAACTAAACCCGTCGTAATAGGAAAGATATCTGCAGACCAGCCAGTCAAATCACATTTACCATGTCTTAAGGAAGTAGAATATTATACAGATTTACAAGAGGAACCTTATTATGATGAATACATGATGATGAATGGATTATGATAAATACATACAGGTACTATAAATCATGGTAATCTATTGTGGGTTATGGTTCAATTATGTGTGTGTCCCAAATTGAACCATATCCACAGTCCTATGGCCTGGGCCCCTGGGTTAAAAGTAGTGCACTTTTTTAGGGGATAGTGTGCCATTTGGGATTCAATCCGACAGAGGAGGATGATACCGCCTGCTATATCAGCTGCTACCATCCCGCTTAGTTAATCAGTTATAAATTACATCTATGAAATCAATTTCACTTTGCATGTTTATTCTTGTTTGTAATAATTACAAGCATCACCCCGTTCCCAGCGTGATAAATAGGGCGCTGATTTTAAAAGCGGTCTGTTCAGTATAGGAGAGATATGCCGCTTGGAACCGTGGAAATCTGCAGGAATTACCTGGGCTCACGTCACCATCTGGGTTCTCATATGACTGCTCCACTACAAGTCTGAACAGACAGGGACAAGAGGTGGATGGGGGGGGGGGGGGGGGGGGTAGAGAGGGAGACATGCAGAGAAGAGAAGGGGGAGGAAGGAGGAAAGTAGGGGAGAGACAGAGGATAGAATCGAGAAGAAGGAGAAGATAAGTGGGAGGAGAGAAGAGAAGTGGGAGGAGAGAAGAGAGAAGAGAAGCGGGAGAAGAGAGAAGAGAAGTGGGAGGAGAGAAGAGAGAAGAGAAGAGGGAGGAGAGAAGAGAAGTGGGAGGAGAGAAGAGAGAAGAGAAGAGAAGAGAAGAGAAGCGGGAGAAGAGTGAAGAGAAGCGGGAGAAGAGAGAAGAGAAGCGGGAGAAGAGAGAAGAGAAGCGGGAGAAGAGAGAAGAGAAGCGGAAGAAGAGAGAAGAGAGAAGAGAAGTGGGAGAAGAGAGAAGAGAAGCGGGAGAAGAGAGAAGAGAAGCGGGAGAAGAGAGAAGAGAGAAGAGAAGTGGGAGAAGAGAGAAAAGAAGCGGGAGAAGAGAGAAGAGAGAAGAGAAGCGGGAGAAGAGAGAAGAGAAGCGGGAGAAGAGAGAAGAGAGAAGAGAAGCGGGAGAAGAGAGAAGAGAAGCGGGAGAAGAGAGAAGAGAGAAGAGAAGTGGGAGAAGAGAGAAGAGAAGCGGGAGAAGAGAGAAGAGAAGCGGGAGAAGAGAGAAGAGAGAAGAGAAGTGGGAGAAGAGAGAAGAGAAGCGGGAGAAGAGAGAAGAGAGAAGAGAAGCGGGAGAAGAGAGAAGAGAAGCGGGAGAAGAGAGAAGAGAGAAGAGAAGCGGGAGAAGAGTGTTGTAACTTTAATGTGTTACAGAGTTAATGTTTAAGTTTATTCTTTGAGCTGTATCTAAAGATATTTCTTTATATTTATTTGCATATGTAATTGTATTGGGTTGTGTTGAATTTTGCTTTTTGACTGCAAGTCCCAGAATGCTTTGCGAGAGGAATGAGAGAGATAACGTTCCAATTATGTGCAGGTGCTAGAGATTGTGTTCTGACTTTCCGGCAGCATCTTACCTGCATTGCTCTGTACCAAAATTGTTGTTAAATGTAACGTAAACAAGTATTCTTACTAAAAGAAGCTTTCGTATCAAACCCGACGTCCCGAGTCATTACAGTGCCTTGCGAAAGTATTCGGCCCCCTTGAACTTTGCGACCTTTTGCCACATTTCAGGCTTCAAACATAAAGATCTAAAACTGTATTTTTTTGTGAAGAATCAACAACAAGTGGGACACAATCATGAAGTGGAACGACATTTATTGGATATTTCAAACTTTTTTAACAAATCAAAAACTGAAAAATTGGGCGTGCAAAATTATTCAGCCCCTTTACTTTCAGTGCAGCAAACTCTCTCCAGAAGTTCAGTGAGGATCTCTGAATGATCCAATGTTGACCTAAATGACTAATGATGATAAATACAATCCACCTGTGTGTAATCAAGTCTCCGTATAAATGCACCTGCACTGTGATAGTCTCAGAGGTCCGTTAAAAGCGCAGAGAGCATCATGAAGAACAAGAAACACACCAGGCAGGTCCGAGATACTGTTGTGAAGAAGTTTAAAGCCGGATTTGGATACAAAAATATTTCCCAAGCTTTAAACATCCCAAGGAGCACTGTGCAAGCGATAATATTGAAATGGAAGGAGTATCAGACCACTGCAAATCTACCAAGACCTGGCCGTCCCTCTAAACTTTCAGCTCATACAAGGAGAAGACTGATCAGAGATGCAGCCAAGAGGCCCATGATCACTCTGGATGAACTGCAGAGATCTACAGCTGAGGTGGGAGACTCTGTCCATAGGACAACAATCAGTCGTATATTGCACAAATCTGGCCTTTATGGAAGAGTGGCAAGAAGAAAGCCATTTCTTAAAGATATCCATAAAGTGTCGTTTAAAGTTTGCCACAAGCCACCTGGGAGACACACCAAATGTGGAAGAAGGTGCTCTGGTCAGATTAAACCAAAATTGAACTTTTTGGCAACAATGCAAAACGTTATGTTTGGTGTAAAAGCAACACAGCTGAACACACCATCCCCACTGTCAAACATGGTGGTGGCAGCATCATGGTTTGGGCCTGCTTTTCTTCAGCAGGGACAGGGAAGATGGTTAAAATTGATGGGAAGATGGATGGAGCCAAATACAGGACCATTCTGGAAGAAAACCTGATGGAGTCTGCAAAAGACCTGAGACTGGGATGGAGATTTGTCTTCCAACAAGACAATGATCCAAAACATAAAGCAAAATCTACAATGGAATGGTTCAAAAATAAACATATCCAGGTGTTAGAATGGCCAAGTCAAAGTCCAGACCTGAATCCAATCGAGAATCTGTGCAAAGAACTGAAAACTGCTGTTCACAAATGCTCTCCATCCAACCTCACTGAGCTCGAGCTGTTTTGCAAGGAGGAATGGGAAAAAATGTCAGTCTCTCGATGTGCAAAACTGATAGAGACATACCCCAAGCGACTTACAGCTGTAATCGCAGCAAAAGGTGGCGCTACAAAGTATTAACTTAAGGGGGCTGAATAATTTTGCACGCCCAATTTTTCAGTTTTTGATTTGTTAAAAAAGTTTGAAATATCCAATAAATGTCGTTCCACTTCATGATTGTGTCCCACTTGTTGTTGATTCTTCACAAAAAAATACAGTTTTATATCTTTATGTTTGAAGCCTGAAATGTGGCAAAAGGTCGCAAAGTTCAAGGGGGCCGAATACTTTCGCAAGGCACTGTACTTTGAAGTTAGTTAATCTAAAATTTGGTGCCGAAACCAGGGAACTAAGAAAGATTGAAGAACTCTTTCCAGGCCGAGATGGCCTAGTTAGATCATGTTCAGTTCAGTTCGTACTTCTTCAGGGACTTTGTTGAGGAGACCTATTCAGTTGATATACTGCCTAGAGATCTAGATGAACACAATTGTTCATCGGGGGGAATTGTTCATCGGGGGGAACAAGTCATGCTTCTCCAATGAAGGAGAGGAGGAGAGAAGAGAGAAGAGGGAGGAGAGAAGAGAGAAGAGGGAGGAGAGAAGAGAGAAGAGGGAGGAGAGAAGAGAGAAGAGAAGCGGGAGGAGAGAAGAGAGAAGAGAGAAGAGGGAGGAGAGAAGAGAGAAGAGAAGCGGGAGGAGAGAAGAGAAGCGGGAGGAGAGAAGAGAAAAGAGAAGAGGGAGGAGAGAAGAGAAAAGAGAAGAGGGAGGAAAGAAGGGAGGTAGAATCACAGGGAAATATAATGAACTGCTCTCACCTCATCTACAGAACAATGCCAGATCCATTAATTGGCCTGTCAGTGGGGACCTCCACACACAGACACAGAGACAGAGACAGACACAGAGACAGAGACAATCAATTCTCCTGTGGATACACTTTTATAGACACACACATATTCCAGTGAATCTGGATTTCTCTCTTAGCTATTGGTTAAATTACTGTGGTTCTAATGATGCTATTGGTTAAATTACTGTGGTTCTAATGATGCTATTGGTTAAATTACTGTGGTTCTAATGATGCTATTGGTTAAATTACTGTGGTTCTAATGATGCTATTGGTTAAATTACTGTGGTTCTAATGATGCTATTGGTTAAATTACTGTGGTTCTAATGATGCTATTGGTTAAATTACTGTGGTTCTAATGATGCTATTGGTTAAATTACTGTGGTTCTAATGATGCTATTGGTTAAATTACTGTGGTTCTAATGATTCTATTGGTTAATTATTACTGTGGTTCTAATGATGCTATTGGTTTAATTACTGTGGTTCTAATGATGCTATTGGTTAAATTACTGTGGTTCTAATGATTCTATTGGTTAATTTAAATTACTGTGGTTCTAATGATTCTATTGGTTAAATTACTGTGGTTCTAATGATGCTATTGGTTAAATTACTGTGGTTCTAATGATGCTATTGGTTAAATTACTGTGGTTCTAATGATTCTATTGGTTAATTATTACTGTGGTTCTAATGATTCTATTGGTTAATTATTACTGTGGTTCTAATGATTCTATTGGTTAAATTACTGTGGTTCTAATGATTATATTGGTTAAATTACTGTGTTTCTAATGATTCTATTGGTTAATTATTACTGTGGTTCTAATGATTCTATTGGTTAAATTACTGTGGTTCTAATGATTATATTGGTTAAATTACTGTGTTTCTAATGATTCTATTGGTTAATTATTACTGTGGTTCTAATGATGCTATTTGTTAAATTACTGTGGTTCTAATGATTATATTGGTTAATTTAAATTACTGTGGTTCTAATGATGCTATTGGTTAAATTACTGTGGTTATAATTATGCTATTGGTTAAATTACTGTGGTTCTACTGATACTATTGGTTAAATTACTGTGATTCTAATGATTATATTGGTTAAATTACTGTGTTTCTAATGATTCTATTGGTTAATTATTACTGTGGTTCTAATGATGCTATTGGTTAAATTACTGTGGTTCTAATGATTCTATTGGTTAATTTAAATTACTGTGGTTCTAATGATGCTATTGGTTAAATTACTGTGGTTCTAATGATGCTATTGGTTAAATTACTGTGGTTCTAATGATGCTATTGGTTAAATTACTGTGGTTCTAATGATGCTATTGGTTAAATTACTGTGGTTCTAATTATGCTATTGGTTAAATTACTGTGGTTCTAATGATGCTATTGGTTAAATTACTGTGGTTCTAATGATTCTATTGGTTTAATTACTGTGGTTCTAATGATTCTATTGGTTTAATTGCTGTGGTTCTAATGATTCTATTGGTTTAATTATTGTGGTTCTAATGATTCTATTGGTTTAATTACTGTGGTTCTAATGATTCTATTGGTTTAATTATTGTGGTTCTAATGATTCTATTGGTTTAATTACTGTGGTTCTAATGATTCTATTGGTTTCATTATTGTGGTTCTAATGATTCTATTGGATTAATTACTGTGGTTCTAATGATTCTATTGGTTTAATTATTGTGGTTCTAATGATTCTATTGGTTTAATTACTGTGGTTCTAATGATTCTATTGGTTTAATTACTGTGGTTCTAATGATTCTATTGTTAAATTACTGTGGTTCTAATGATGCTATTGGTTAAATTACTGTGGTTCTAATGATGCTATTGGTTAAATTACTGTGGTTCTAATGATGCTATTGGTTAAATTACTGTGGTTCTAATGATGCTATTGGTTAAATTACTGTGGTTCTAATGATGCTATTGGTTAAATTACTGTGGTTCTAATGATGCTATTGGTTAAATTACTGTGGTTCTAATGATGCTATTGGTTAAATTACTGTGGTTCTAATGATTCTATTGGTTAATTATTACTGTGGTTCTAATGATGCTATTGGTTTAATTACTGTGGTTCTAATGATGCTATTGGTTAAATTACTGTGGTTCTAATGATTCTATTGGTTAATTTAAATTACTGTGGTTCTAATGATTCTATTGGTTAAATTACTGTGGTTCTAATGATGCTATTGGTTAAATTACTGTGGTTCTAATGATGCTATTGGTTAAATTACTGTGGTTCTAATGATTCTATTGGTTAATTATTACTGTGGTTCTAATGATTCTATTGGTTAATTATTACTGTGGTTCTAATGATTCTATTGGTTAAATTACTGTGGTTCTAATGATTATATTGGTTAAATTACTGTGTTTCTAATGATTCTATTGGTTAATTATTACTGTGGTTCTAATGATTCTATTGGTTAAATTACTGTGGTTCTAATGATTATATTGGTTAAATTACTGTGTTTCTAATGATTCTATTGGTTAATTATTACTGTGGTTCTAATGATGCTATTGGTTAAATTACTGTGGTTCTAATGATTATATTGGTTAATTTAAATTACTGTGGTTCTAATGATGCTATTGGTTAAATTACTGTGGTTATAATTATGCTATTGGTTAAATTACTGTGGTTCTAATGATACTATTGGTTAAATTACTGTGATTCTAATGATTATATTGGTTAAATTACTGTGTTTCTAATGATTCTATTGGTTAATTATTACTGTGGTTCTAATGATGCTATTGGTTAAATTACTGTGGTTCTAATGATTCTATTGGTTAATTTAAATTACTGTGGTTCTAATGATGCTATTGGTTAAATTACTGTGGTTCTAATGATGCTATTGGTTAAATTACTGTGGTTCTAATGATGCTATTGGTTAAATTACTGTGGTTCTAATGATGCTATTGGTTAAATTACTGTGGTTCTAATTATGCTATTGGTTAAATTACTGTGGTTCTAATGATGCTATTGGTTAAATTACTGTGGTTCTAATGATTCTATTGGTTTAATTACTGTGGTTCTAATGATTCTATTGGTTTAATTGCTGTGGTTCTAATGATTCTATTGGTTTAATTATTGTGGTTCTAATGATTCTATTGGTTTAATTACTGTGGTTCTAATGATTCTATTGGTTTAATTATTGTGGTTCTAATGATTCTATTGGTTTAATTACTGTGGTTCTAATGATTCTATTGGTTTCATTATTGTGGTTCTAATGATTCTATTGGTTTAATTACTGTGGTTCTAATGATTCTATTGGTTTAATTATTGTGGTTCTAATGATTCTATTGGTTTAATTACTGTGGTTCTAATGATTCTATTGGTTTAATTACTGTGGTTCTAATGATTCTATTGTTTAATTACTGTGGTTCTAATGATTCTATTGGTTTAATTATTGTGGTTCTAATGATTCTATTGGTTTAATTACTGTGGTTCTAATGATTCTATTGGTTTAATTACTGTGGTTCTAATGATTCTATTGGTTTAATTACTGTGGTTCTAATGATGCTATTAGTTTGACAGATTCTTTGTTTATTCATCTTTAAGTCCCAGCTGTTGACATATTAAAAGGAAACATCAGATTATATTTAGCAGAGCAACGTTGAGGTGTACTTGTATTTGTTTTGAAAGAGCTGTCAAACGATCACAAACTGATCACAAGCGAGAACAAACGCAGGAAAAATACGGTAGAAATGATGCATTAGCCAAATTACATGTTGACGCAAAGCGTCGGTACAGCAGAATTCCAGCTAAGGTTACATCCCAAGTGGTACCCTATTCCCTGTATAGTGCACTTCTTTTTCGACGAGTCCTGGTGCACTATATAGGGAATAGGGGGCCATTTAGGAAACATACATTATATCAGGGTCAACAAACTCATCATAAAGATAGAAACAGTCCTCATTTAATGGAAAACAGTTACATTTTGGAAGCAGTTACATTTTTAAAACAGTTACATTTTTAAAACATGCTTGATGAAATGAGAGAAAGAGAGAGAGAGAGAGAGATACGGGGGAAGAGAAAGAGGGAGCGATATGGGGAAGAGAGGGAGAGCGAGAAAGAGAGCAAGAGAGAGATATGGGGGAAGAGAAAGAGGGAGAAAGAGAGGAAGAGAGAGAGGAAGAGAGAGAGGAAGAGAGAGAGGAAGAGAGAGTGGAAGAGAGAGAGGAAGAGAGAGAGGAAGAGAGATAAGAGAGAGATAAGAGAGAGGGGAAGAGAGGGGAAGAGAGAGGGGAAGAGAGAGAGGAAGAGAGATAAGAGAGAAAAAGAGAAAGAGAGAAAGAGAGTGAGAGAGGGGGCGAGAGAGGGAGAGAGAGGAAAGAGAGAGAGAGGGGGCGAGAGAGAAAGAGAGAGAGAGCACTCTAGTGAACTCAATGGAATTTAGACCTTCCAGGTATTCCTGCATCCATTAGGGCTAATCGAGGACATTAGACTGGTTGGCTCGTGACTTAATGATGCCGAAAGGCTCAAAACTAATTCCTGTTTGCGGCTCGCTGTTTTTGACCCTGGATGTTTAATGTTTTGAGATAAGAAATGGTCTGCCTCCCAAATGGTACCCTAGTCCCAATGGGCCCTGATCAGAAGTAGTGCACTATGTAGGGAATAGGGTGCCATTTGGGAGGCAACCATGTTTTTCTGTTTCTTTAGTCTGTCATCTCATGGTTAAATAAAGCAGAGAATATACAATGGGATAAGCCAAACCAAGCAAGCAAGGAAACAGGTTACCATGACATCTTTTATGACATCATGGTCAGGACACCTGTAGAAGGACCTACTGATTCTAAGAGGACTTCATTTAAGACTTCCTTTTTTTTCTCTCCCTTTAGTCTGTACAGACCACAGAGATCTCCGTGTGGTGCAGATGTTGAAGAGCAATGTTCTACCTGGCCCGTGTCATCTCTGCTATCCAGTTTGATCCAGTTTTATCCAGTTCCCACAGTCGTGGTTTAAAGAGTATGGTCTACACCGGTTGTATTCGGGTGCAGACGTGGGGGAAAAAAAAACATTTGATTTGGAGGTACGAACTCTCTCCACAGTTCCTGTGGAACATTCCGCAAACCCAGGACAGGGTGTAGGATACCGACTATTTCTAGATTTAAGGGTGGCTTCGGTTGTCCCAGGAGTATTTTTATCCGACCTGTCATACATCTCAAGATATCCCCTCTTACATGGGCTTACAAAGCAGAAAATAAGATTGGCAGCTGTGGCGTGTAGCATTGTAGACTGTTGCACAGAAGGTCAGGTGTAAAAGCTATATTTCTCCCATCTCGTCCCGTCTGGTGTAATCCCCTGCTGAGAGGAAGCTTTTTGAATGGTAGACTCAGGCATATTTCATCTATTTGTCAGACTGTTAAAGTTAAAGACGAAAGTCTGGGATCTTAAGCGTTTACAAATTCGTAACACATCCTACTCTGAAAATGTGGATATATATATATATATTACATTTAAAAAAATACACAAAAAGGCACTTAAATCTTTTGGTCTTTCCCACATTCACCCTCTGATTGGCACAGACACAATCCATGTCTCAATTGTCTCAAGGATAGCAAAATATCTTGTTCTTTAACACCAGTCAGTCACCTGGATTCACCTGGTCAGTCACCTGGATAGTCACCTGGTCAGTCACCTGGATAGTCACCTGGTCAGTCACCTGGATTCACCTGGTCAGTCACCTAGATTCACCTGGTCAGTCACCTGGATTCACCTGGTCAGTCACCTGGATTCACCTGGTCAGTCACCTGGATAGTCACCTGGTCAGTCACCTGGATTCACCTGGTCAGTCACCTGGATTCACCCGGTCAGTCACCTGGATAGTCACCTGGTCAGTCACCTGGATAGTCACCTGGTCAGTCACCTGGATTCACCTGGTCAGTCACCTGGATTCACCTGGTCAGTCACCTGGATTCACCTGGTCAGTCACCTGGATTCACCTGGTCAGTCACCTGGATAGTCACCTGGTCAGTCACCTGGATATTCACCTGGTCAGTCACCTGGATTCACCTGGTCAGTCACCTGGATTCACCTGGTCAGTCACCTGGATTCACCTGGTCAGTCACCTGGATAGTCACCTGGTCAGTCACCTGGATAGTCACCTGGTCAGTCACCTGGATTCACCTGGTCAGTCACCTGGATTCACCTGGTCAGTCACCTGGATTCACCTGGTCAGTCACCTGGATTCACCTGGTCAGTCTGTGTCATGGAAAGAGCAGGTGTTCCTAATGTTTTGTACACACATACACTATATTTACAAAAGTATGTGGACGCCCTTACAAATTAGTGGATTCTGCTATTTCAACCAAAACCATTGCTGACAGGTGTATAAAAATCGAGCACACAGCCATGCAAACTCCATAGACAAACTTTGGCAGTAGAATGGCCTTACTGGAGAGCTCAGTGACTTTCAACGTGGCACCGTCATAGGATGCCACCTTTCCAACAAGTCAGTTTGTCAAATTTCTGCCCTGCTAGATTTTCCACGATCAACTGTAAGTGATGTTATTGTGAAGTGGAAACTTATAGGAGCAACAACGGCTCCGCCACAAAGTGGTAGGCCACACAAGCCCACAGAGCATGACCGCCAAATGCTGAAGTGCGTAGCGTGTTAAAATCATCTGTCCTCGGTTGCAACACTCACAACCGAGATTTAAACTGCCTCTGGAAGCAACGTCGGCACAATAACTGTTCGTCGGGATGCTTCATGAAATGGGTTTCCATGGCCGAGCAGCCGCACACAAGCCTGAGATCACCATGAGCAATACCAAGCGTCGGCTGGAGTGGTGTAAAGCTCACCGCCATTGAACTCTGGAGCAGTGGAAACACGTTCTCTGGAGTGATGAATCACGCTTCACCATCTGGTAGTTGGAAGGATCTGGGTTTAGCGGATGCCAGGAGAACGCTACCTGCCTTAATTCATTGTGCCATCTGTAAAGTTTGGTGGAGGAGGAATAATGGTCTGGGGTTGTTTTTCAAGACAGTTCCAGTGAAGGGAAATCTTAACATTACTGCATACAACCCTCTTCCTGGAGATCTACTGTCCAGTAGGTTCAGTCCAACCCTAATTTTGTGTATTTGATTCAGCTAGTTTAGGTCTTGTTGAGCAGCTAATAAGTAGGATCAGGTGTGTTAAAATCAGGGTTGAACTGAACCTACAGAACGGTAGATCTCCAGGAAGAGGGTTGGACTGAAAATCCACAGGACAGTAGATCTCCAGGAAGAGGGTTGGACTGAACACCTACAGGACAGTAGATCTCCAGGAAGAGGATTGGACTGAAAACCTACAGGACAGTAGATCTCCAGGAAGAGGGTTGGACTGCCCCGGTCTAGACGATTCTGTGCTTCCAACTTTGTGGCAACAGTTTGGGGGAGGCCTTTTCCTGTTTCAGCATGACAATGCTCCCGTGCACATAGCAAGATCCATACAAACATGGTTTGGCGAGATCGGTGTGAAATAACTTGATTGACCTGCAAAGAGCCCCGACTTCACCACCATCAAAAACCTTTGGGATAAATTGGATTGCTGACTGAGAGCCAGGCCTAATCCCTAAACATCAGAGTTCCCAACCTCACTAATGTTCTTGTGGCTGGATGGAAGCAAGTCCCCGCAGCAATGTTCCAGCATCTAGTGGAAAGCCTTCCCAGAAGAGTGGAGGCTGTTATAGCAGCAATGTTCCAACATCTAGTGGAAAGCCTTCCCAGAAGAGTGGAGGCTGTAATAGCAGCAATGTTCCAGCATCTAGTGGAAAGCCTTCCCAGAAGAGTGGAGGCTGTTATAGAAGCAATGTTCCAGCATCTAGTGGAAAGCCTTCCCAGAAGACTGGAGGCTGTTATAACAGCAATGTTCCAACATCTAGTGGAAAGCCTTCCCAGAAGAGTGGGGGCTGTTATAGCAGCAATGTTCCAACATCTAGTGGAAAGCCTTCCCAGAAGAGTGGAGGCTGTTATAGCAGCAATGTTCCAACATCTAGTGGAAAGCCTTCCCAGAAGAGTGGGGGCTGTTATAGCAGCAATGTTCCAGCATCTAGTGGAAAGCCTTCCCAGAAGACTGGAGGCTGTTATAGCAGCAATGTTCCAACATCTAGTGGAAAGCCTTCCCAGAAGAGTGGAGGCTGTTATAGCAGCAATGTTCCAACATCTAGTGGAAAGCCTTCCCAGAAGAGTGGGGGCTGTTATAGCAGCAATGTTCCAGCATCTAGTGGAAAGCCTTCCCAGAAGACTGGAGGCTGTTATAGCAGCAATGTTCCAACATCTAGTGGAAAGCCTTCCCAGAAGACTGGAGGCTGTTATAACAGCAATGTTCCAGCATCTAGTGGAAAGCCTTCCCAGAAGACTGGAGGCTGTTATAGAAGCAATGTTCCAGCATCTAGTGGAAAGCCTTCCCAGAAGAGTGGAGGCTGTTATAGAAGCAATGTTCCAGCATCTAGTGGAAAGCCTTCCCAGAAGACTGGAGGCTGTTATAACAGCAATGTTCCAACATCTAGTGGAAAGCCTTCCCAGAAGACTGGAGGCTGTTATAGCAGCAATGTTCCAACATCTAGTGGAAAGCCTTCCCAGAAGAGTGGAGGCTGTTATAGAAGCAATGTTCCAGCATCTAGTGGAAAGCCTTCCCAGAAGAGTGGAGGCTGTTATAGCAGCAATGTTCCAACATCTAGTGGAAAGCCTTCCCAGAAGAGTGGAGGCTATTATAGCAGCAATGTTCCAACATCTAGTGGAAAGCCTTCCCAGAAGAGTGGAGGCTGTTATAGAAGCAATGTTCCAGCATCTAGTGGAAAGCCTTCCCAGAAGAGTGGAGGCTGTTATAGCAGCAATGTTCCAACATCTAGTGGAAAGCCTTCCCAGAAGAGTGGAGGCTGTTATAGCGGCAATGTTCCAGCATCTAGTGGAAAGCCTTCCCAGAAGACTGGAGGCTGTTATAACAGCAATGTTCCAACATCTAGTGGAAAGCCTTCCCAGAAGACTGGAGGCTGTTATAACAGCAATGTTCCAACATCTAGTGGAAAGCCTTCCCAGAAGAGTGGAGGCTGTTATAGCAGTAATGTTCCTACATCTAGTGGAAAGCCTTCCCAGAAGAGTGGAGGCTGTTATAGCAGTAATGTTCCTACATCTAGTGGAAAGCCTTCCCAGAAGAGTGGAGGCTGTTATAACAGCAATGTTCCAACATCTAGTGGAAAGCCTTCCCAGAAGACTGGAGGCTGTTATAGCAGCAATGTTCCAACATCTAGTGGAAAGCCTTCCCAGAAGAGTGGAGGTTGTTATAACAGCAATGTTCCAACATCTAGTGGAAAGCCTTCCCAGAAGACTGGAGGCTGTTATAGCAGCAATGTTCCAACATCTAGTGGAAAGCCTTCCCAGAAGAGTGGAGGTTGTTATAACAGCAATGTTCCAACATCTAGTGGAAAGCCTTCCCAGAAGAGTGGAGGCTGTTATAGCAGCAAAGGAGGGGGGGACCAGCTCAATATTAATGCCCATGATTTTGGAATGACATTTTCAAAGAGCAGGTGTCCACATCTGGTCATGTAGTGTAATATAATATATACCACTTAGCATATGCTTTAATCCAACACCTCTTACAGGCATTTTACATATGGTTGGTCCTGGGAATCAAACCCCATTACCCTGGCATTACAAGCACAGTGCTTTACCAATTGAGCTACAAAGGGTTGGTTTCTCTTCAGACGTTTAAAAGCAGTCTCCTGCTCCAATCCTGTTGATGGTGTTGATATATATATATACAGTGCCTTGCGAAAGTATTCGGCCCCCTTGAACTTTGCGACCTTTTGCCACATTTCAGGCTTCAAACATAAAGATATAAAACTGTATTTTTTTGTGAAGAATCAACAACAAGTGGGACACAATCATGAAGTGGAACAACATTTATTGGATATTTCAAACTTTTTTAACAAATCAAAAACTGAAAAATTGGGCGTGCAAAATTATTCAGCCCCCTTAAGTTAATACTTTGTAGCGCCACCTTTTGCTGCGATTACAGCTGTAGGTCGCTTGGGGTATGTCTCTATCAGTTTTGCACATCGAGAGACTGACATTTTTTCCCATTCCTCCTTGCAAAACAACTCGAGCTCAGTGAGGTTGGATGGAGAGCATTTGTGAACAGCAGTTTTCAGTTCTTTCCACAGATTCTCGATTGGATTCAGGTCTGGACTTTGACTTGGCCATTCTAACACCTGGATATGTTTATTTTTGAACCATTCCATTGTAGATTTTGCTTTATGTTTTGGATCATTGTCTTGTTGGAAGACAAATCTCCGTCCCAGTCTCAGGTCTTTTGCAGACTCCATCAGGTTTTCTTCCAGAATGGTCCTGTATTTGGCTCCATCCATCTTCCCATCAATTTTAACCATCTTCCCTGTCCCTGCTGAAGAAAAGCAGGCCCAAACCATGATGCTGCCACCACCATGTTTGACAGTGGGGATGGTGTGTTCAGGTGTGTTGCTTTTACGCCAAACATAACGTTTTGCATTGTTGCCAAAAAGTTCAATTTTGGTTTCATCTGACCAGAGCACCTTCTTCCACATTTGGTGTGTCTCCCAGGTGGCTTGTGGCAAACTTTAAACGACACTTTATGGATATCTTTAAGAAATGGCTTTCTTCTTGCCACTCTTCCATAAAGGCCAGATTTGTGCAATATACGACTGATTGTTGTCCTATGGACAGAGTCTCCCACCTCAGCTGTAGATCTCTGCAGTTCATCCAGAGTGATCATGGGCCTCTTGGCTGCATCTCTGATCAGTCTTCTCCTTGTATGAGCTGAAAGTTTAGAGGGACGGCCAGGTCTTGGTAGATTTGCAGTGGTCTGATACTCCTTCCATTTCAATATTATCGCTTGCACAGTGCTCCTTGGGATGTTTAAAGCTTGGGAAATATTTTTGTATCCAAATCTGGCTTTAAACTTCTTCACAACAGTATCTCGGACCTGCCTGGTGTGTTTCTTGTTCTTCATGATGCTCTCTGCGCTTTTAACGGACCTCTGAGACTATCACAGTGCAGGTGCATTTATACGGAGACTTGATTACACACAGGTGGATTGTATTTATCATCATTAGTCATTTAGGTCAACATTGGATCATTCAGAGATCCTCACTGAACTTCTGGAGAGAGTTTGCTGCACTGAAAGTAAAGGGTCTGAATAATTTTGCATGCCCAATTTTTCAGTTTTTGATTTGTTAAAAAAGTTTGAAATATCCAATAAATGTCGTTCCACTTCATGATTGTGTCCCACTTGTTGTTGATTCTTCACAAAAAAATACAGTTTTATATCTTTATGTTTGAAGCCTGAAATGTGGCAAAAGGTCGCAAAGTTCAAGGGGGCCGAATACTTTCGCAAGGCACTGTATATATAGACACACGCACATCCCAACCTCTCACTTCTATACCCATCTGCATGTTCACTGTCCTGACCTTAACACCAACCTTTTCACAACATCCATGTATGTACATGGAAAGACCAGCCAGCATGTCCTAGCAGACTGATTGGTTCTCACTCTGCATTCTGCCCGCATCACCCACCAATACAGTATACAGTAAAAACTGTATAGAGAGGAAGGGGAGGGGTCAGGAAGGAGAGATGCCAACTGTAAAAACTGTATAGAGAGGAAGGGGAGGGGTCAGGAAGGAGAGATGCCAACTGTAAAAACTGTATAGAGAGGAAGGAGAGGGGTCAGGAAGGAGAGATGCCAACTGTAAAAACTGTATAGAGAGGAAGGGGAGGGGTCAGGAAGGAGAGATGCCAACTGTAAAAACTGTATAGAGAGGAAGGGGAGGGGTCAGGAAGGAGAGATGCCATCTGTAAAAACTGTATAGAGAGGAAGGGGAGGGGTCAGGCAGTGTGAGATGCCAACTGTAAAAACTGTATAGAGAGGAAGGGGAGGGGTCAGGAAGGAGAGATGCCAACTGTAAAAACTGTATAGAGAGGAAGGGGAGGGGTCAGGCAGTGTGAGATGCCAACTGTAAAAACTGTATAGAGAGGAAGGGGAGGGGTCAGGAAGGAGAGATGCCAAATGTAAAAACTGTATAGAGAGGAAGGGGAGGGTCAGGCAGGTGAGATGCCAACTGTAAGTGGGCAGACAGCGACTTCGTCCAAAATAGAACCCTATTCCCTAAATATAGTGCACTACTCTTGACCAGAGCCTTATAGTGCACTATATAGGGAATAGGGTACGATTTTGGGATGTAGCCAGACTTTTATGCTTGCCTTAAGCGGTCCACATTTATGCTGTGCCAACCATGGACCACTTTGAGAATTGAATTCCAATAGAAATCAAGCTGGAAGAAGTTAGAGTTTTTCTGACTCCTGTAGATACCCAGAAAGTATTTCAACATTGACAAAGCAGCTAACAGGGAGTTACAGCGGCCATCGGAAAGTGTTTAGACCTCTTAACCTTTTCCCCACATTTAGTTACGTTACAGCCTTATTCTACAATTAATTAAATCGTTTTTTTTCCCCCCTCATCAATCTACACACAATACCTCAATCACAATGCAAAAGATTTTGTAACAAAATGTGGAAAAGGTCAAGGGGTCTGAATACTTTCCAACGGCACTGTATGTGGAGCCAGGTTAATTTCCTTTGCACAACATTTATTAAGTTGAGAAAATTTTACTTTCCTGTGGCTGTAATTCTAGCAACTCTTTGACCTGAAACACTACTCAAAGACGGTCCCTCTTCCCCCCCCCCCCCATCCCCTCCTCTCTCTGACTCCTTTGTGTCCCAAATGGCACCCTATTCCATATGTAGCGCACTACTTTTTGACCAGGGACCATAGGACTGTGGTCAAAAGCAGTGCACTATGTAGGGACTAGGCTTCTATTTGGGACGTACCTGCTCCCCAGAAACCGTTTTATCTGGAGGTCAGGTGTTAACAATTCAGTTTGGCTGAGGCAGTAGTCTGTCGATGTTAGTCGTCTGAAATTGGTAATTGAGTTTTGTGAAAACCCTGAGTGCTGCAATACACAGCCCGGGCATGGCACGCACCCCGACCGACTGCCTCCTCAACCTACATCATCAGCTAGAATATTTATCATAACGGAGAAGGAAAAAAAAAAACACTCCAAATTGTATTATTCAGAATCTGTTTCAGAGTCACAGGACTGTCCAAGCAAGCGAGACAGATTCTCAGGGTAAATTATTCACAATAGGGGCCAACACAATGAGTCCCTAAACATATGGTGACAGGCGCGGCGAGCAGTGATGACAAACATATGGTGACAGGCGAGGCGCACAGTGATGTCATCTTAGCTAATAGGGAATAAAACCTCCAGTACAGTCCTAGCTTTCAGCTCTAACTAGCAGAGCACTATAAAGTGGATTCATGCACCAATCAGACAGCAGGCAGTCAGTCAGGGAGGCAGGCAGGCTCACAGAGAGGAGAGACCACAATGTCAGCAGCACAAACTATGTACTATTCCCTACGGGCTCTGGTCAAAAGTAATACACTATGTCGGGACTAGGTTGCCATTTGGGATGTAGGCTGCACCTCAACTCTGCCTTATCCAAGCAGAGATCCAAGGATATTAGCTGCTTCCTGTCTGTTCCTGTGACTCTAATGTCTTACATTAGGGACCTCTCCTCTCGTGGCAGCATCCTAGTGTCCCCCCCCCCCCCCCTTGCTCCTCCATTCTTGAAATTGAGGTCTGGAATGAATCTTATCACCTCTCATTAGCCTCATTCCCATTCTCTCTCTCCAGCGCTCTCTCTAACCCTACTCATTGTTAAACGTCGCACATCTCATTCCTCTCGATCGCTCTCTCTCTCTCTCAACCTGGTCTCAGAGCATTTCGTATGATTCTGTAAGTAAATCCTAGACACACCATTTAGTGTGATATGTGACAACTCTTTGGCACCCTCAGTTAGAGGGACCTGCCAATATCCCTTCAGCAGATCAAACTTGCTAACGTACTTAGCAGCGCAAACACGGTTCACACAATCGTTGACTCTGGGCAAAAGGTTACGAGTCCGACTTAGTAACGACACTGAGTTTCGCAAAATCAGAACAAAACCGCAGAGACCCATCCGCTTTAAGTGCTTATTTACATGCCGAACTCCACAGACTGTTGCTCAAGTATGAATGAACCTCACTGCGGAGCTTCTCTCTCTTTTCAGGATTCACTCAATAGGCATGCTGTCCCTAACGTCAATGTCATGCTCTGGTACATTTGTCTAAGTTGGCACATCTGAGAATAAACTCCTGATACTCTGAAAGCAGTGCGAACAATGTTTGACTTTTTCCTCGGAGACAAGTATGCCAAAAAGACATCAAGGTTTTCTAGAATCTCTGAGTTACTCAACCGTCCAACAAGCACAGGGTGCACAGGGCTTTCGTCATGCTAGAGGAAGACTATAGTCAACGGTGACAGCAGACAGCAGACAGCAGCTACAGGCAAACAACAATAGTAGTTTCCACCAACTTTTCCGCCCCGATCGTAGCGGGTGAAGTGCGGTTTTAACATGTTGACATGACACTGCCTGTTTTTTTGTTCTCCAGATGATGTAATCCAGATTACCTCTAGGGTCTTGGGGTGGAGGAAGGGGCAGGGTCTTGGGGGGGAGGAAGGGGCAGGGTCTTGGGGGGGAGGAAGGGGCAGGGTCTTGGGGGGGAGGAAGGGGCAGGGTCTTGGGAGGGGGGGGGGGGCAGGGTCTTCGGGGGGAGGAAGGGGCAGGGTCTTCGGGTGGAGGAAGGGGCAGGGTCTTAGGGTGGAGGAAGGAACACGGTCTTAGGGTGGAGGAAGGGACACGGTCTTAGGGTGGAGGAAGGGACACGGTCTTAGGGTGGAGGAAGGGGCAGGGTCTTGGGGGGGAGGAAGGGGCAGGGTCTTGGGGGAGGAGGAAGGGGCAGGTTCCTGAAAAGTAAGCCTGCAACGGTGACCCCGGAACAGGCAACAAAAGCAAGACTTGGTCACCCACATCGAAAGTGCGGCTTCGGGCCTTTCAATCATACTAAACTTTCATTTTTTGTTTGGGTCTTCTCCAGATTCTCACTGGCAAACTCACAGGCAATCTGTATGGAAAAGTGCTAATGTGTTCCAACAGATTTGTTTTTGTGTTTAAGGTGTTGCCCTGCAACCTCTCAGCTAGCTTAAAGGATCTCTGACATGATGTCCAAACATAAGCTAGTTCGGACTAAAACCAGAGAGATTCCTGAACAACCTCCCGGCAGTAAAGCGCTCAACAGAAATCTCTCAAAAGCACCTAGAGATTCTGAGTTGTAGGAACTAGAGGGGCAATGGGTTACACCCAACGGTTGTAGCATTTTGCTGGAAGACGTTTGAACCTTGGTCTGATTGCACTACCTGCTTGAAGTCTAAATGTTGAAAAATGATTTCACAAGGGCCTTGACCATACTGGGAACCGTGATTTCCCTCAGCGGCTTCAAGGGGGAAATGAGTGGCAGTACACATGATGGTTAAGAGAAACTGGTTGCCACTGTTTGCTTTGGGCAAAAGACCAACACGATCCACCAGGACCCTGCTGAAAGGGAAGTCAAAAGCAGGAATAGGCTGCAAAGATGCAACTGGCACAGCTTGATTGGGGTTTACCCCTCCACTGGCGAACGCAACAAGATTTACAGTAAGCCACAGCATATTGTTTTAGACCAGGCCAGAAGAAGTTATGCATAGGTCTTGTTGACCACAAGATGGCGTGCCATATTACCATCGTGAGCCAACCTCAATGGAGGTAAATGGAACGACAATTTGAAATACACTGGGCCAATCGTCTTGCTCAGGGGTTTTCAAAGGACGGGTCACAACTCAGGTTTACCAAAATCAGGATCACACACAAACATCCCAGACAGATCGCCCATGGTGGGATCGCTGACGACATCCTCCTCAACACTAGACTTGTTCGCGCCAACTTTCTTAGACACTTGTAACAGCACACGCTAGGGTACTTTTCTGATAACCTATCACGTTCCTCTACTCTGGGTTCCATAGAGAGTACAGGATTTGGCATGACCTTCCCTCCAGCCAAATCGTTTTTTCTAAAATGAATGAGACCACCTTCACAGGTAGGCTAGGCCTCAACTCCAAAGACGAGGAATAACATCAGACTCGAGTTCCACATTATACAAAAGAACTTCCATGCAACCCATCTCCACGCCTTGTACTAACAAGCTGTAACCAGTTGCTGAAGTGTCGGACAAAAGGCAAAACGCCCTCCAGAATGGAGGACTGGCCTGCCCCAGTGTCTCACAGTATCTTCACCAGCATCGCCACTCTGCAGACACACAAACCCGTCCAAAACAAAGGGTTCATACACATCTGATCCAAAGTCTTGTTTAGGAGATACACCAGGTCCCGACCAGAGACTGGAGTGTTCCCACAAGAAGAAACTGCCTTGTCCCTCTCTCACTGAGAGACAATGTCTCCTTTAGGGATGTGTCAAACCACTCGGAGTAAAATATACATCCACCTCTCTTCCGTTGATGGACATGAAACTCTACTGGGTGCAGGATGTTCTGACTGGATTCGGAGCGCTTCCAGATCCATCCCTCTTAATCGAATGGCGTGCACACATTCTTCTTGTTCTTGTCGTAGTCTGTCTGCACATTTTATTTCCTTGTGCACAAGCTCTAGTTTCGGTTGGTCCCATTTTGCCTCTAGTTCTACCTCTCTCAGTTGCACGTCAACGGGGTGTACTCCTTCTCCTAACTCTCCGACTACAGCTTTTCAATCGGTATGTGCAACTTTGAGGTCATAATGCTTTGCAATGACAAGCAGGTTCACCTTTTGTACATTTATCTAGCATCTCCCATGTAGAGTTTTCCACAAACGCTTCCAACTTAGAGTCCCTAGGCTTTTTATTTTATAAGCCTGTGTGTTCATGCAACTTTCAAAATGATTCCACCAATCTTATAACGCCTCAGGGTGGATGTCAGTGACAGAAAGTCTGCCACAAGTGTCTTTTGAAAACTCAAATATCTGAACGCAGCAGAGTTTAAAGAGAAGATGATTAGAGCGACTAACATTCTCATTTTGGTACGTTCCCCAGCAAGAAAAAAATAAAATAATTGTCACGCAAGCAGAAAGGGGAACTAACAAAGAGTCACTGACAACAACCAAAATTAAACATGAGTGGGTTTTACGGGTGGTTCTAAATGACTTGAGTGTCCACTGAAAGATGACTAGCAACAACAACTGGCCCCTAAAAGACACCGACCATGAGCACCCAGGAAATTTGCCCAAGAAGAGGCAAACAAAATATATATATTTTTTTTAAACACACCAAACTTAAAAAATGTACAAAGCAAAACTAAAAAGTGTAGGAAAAGAAAAACAGGGTAGATCAGATAAAGGATTGTTTTGTCTAGAACTCAACTAGGGGAGAGCCAACTTAAAGTGATACAGCTCCACGTCTCTCAACACAACTGGAACACTGGGCAGGCCACTCTTAAATAGCACCTGGGCCAGCACAGGTGAAACACCTTCCCACTAACGAGATGACACATGAGTGCAGGTGTAACTGACTAACAAGGTGACACCCATCCGTGCGTCCCCATGTGCTAACCTCTAAATATAAAATGGAAAAACCAAAGCCTGTAGCAACTGTTGCAGTAGATATACATTTATATGTGTATGTTTACTGGATAGAGAGCGAGTTGAAAGAGAAAACGAGAGAGTGTGCTGAAAGAGTACAGGGCCACATTCAAACCCACGATGGCAGTGATACATTGAATATGACCATTAGTCCACAAGACCCCTAGATCACCCAGGCCACATAATATCACCCAAGCCACACAATATCAATATTTCAGCTCTCTCTGGCCTCTGCTAGCTTATTAAGTGGTCATACCACCCAGTGATGTGCACTGCCTTCATACCCATTGACTTATTCCAAATTGTGCTGTGTTACAGCCTGAACTCAAAATGGATGACATTTATTTTTCCTCACCCATCTACATACAATACCCTATAATGACAAAGTGAAAACATGTTTTTAGTCATTTTAGCAGAAATATTTAATTTAAATAAGTTTTCACACAATACATGTTAGAATCGCATTTGGCAGCGATTACAGCTGTGAGTCATTCTGGGTAAGTCTCTAAGAGCTTTGTGTGGCCGATGTGAAATGGCTAGCTAGTTAGCGGTGATGCGCGCTAATAGTGTTTCAGTCGGTGTTCGTCACTCGCTCTGAGACCTAGAAGTAGTGGTTCCCCCTTTGCTCTGCAAGGGCCGCGGCTTTTATGGCACGATGGGTAACGATGCTTCGTGAGTGACTGTGGTTGACGTGTGCAGAGGGTCCCTGGTTCGAGCCCAGGTTGGGGCGAGGAGAGGGGACGGAAGCTATACTGTTACATTACTTTGCACACTTGGATTGTATAATATTTGCCCGTTATTATTTGTTTCATTCTTCAAGGTCTGTCATGTTCTACACCTCTGAATCTGAAGCTGAATCTAAAGCTGAATCTGAAGCTGAATCTGAATCTGAATCTGAAGCTGAAGCTGAATCTGAATCTGAATCTGAAGCTGAAGCTGAATCTGAAGCTGAATCTGAATCTGAATCTGAAGCTGAATCTGAATCTGAAGCTGAATCTGAATCTGAAGCTGAAGCTGAATCTAAAGCTGAATCTGAATCTGAAGCTGAATCTGAATCTGAAGCTGAATCCGAATCTGAATCTAAAGCTGAATCTGAATCTGAATCTGAATCTGAAGCTGAATCTGGCAATGAATGGTGGTGACTAAATGACTTGTTACCTTAGATTGTAAACTGTCACGATCAAAACATATATTATATATATTTAATGGTTGTAAAGATGGGGAGAGGTCTGTCCGTAAATAAAGAGATGCTTTCTGCTTTTTTGACACCACAAATCATGTCCTGCAGGCTGTAGTTTTATCTTATCTTGATTATTGTCCAACCATGTGGTCAAGTGCTGCAAATAAAGGCCTAGTTAAGCTGCAGCTGGTCCAGAACAGAGTCTTGACTCCTCATTCATCAGAGGGCTGATGGAAATACTATGCTGCCAGTCTCTCTTGGCTAAGAGTTGAGGAGAGACTGACTGCATCACTTCTTATTTTTAATAAACATTCATGTATTGAAAATTCCAAATTGTTTGCATAGTCACCTTACACACAGCTCTAACACACACACAGCTCTAACACACACACAGCTCTAACACACACACACACACACACACACACACACACACACACACACACACACACACACACACACACACACACACTTACCCCACCAGTTAGCAAAAATAGATAAGATCTTGCTACCATGGAAAGGTCTATTTGTGTGTGTGTGGGGGGGAGGCGGGGGGGAATAATCTTGATTAATGCATTAGTCATATCCCAATTTACCTATTTACTTATGGCCCTGCCTACTCTGAACAATTTTTTAAAAATTATTATCTGAGCAAAAAATATTTCAATTTATTTGGAATGGCAAACCAAACAAAAAAAAACATGCTTACTTATATAATGAATCGGACTTCAGGGGGGCTGAAATTATTGAATATGAAAGCATTAAACTAAAAGGGTCAGTCTGTCACACCCTGATCTGTTTCACCTGTCCCTGTGATTGTCTCCACCCCCTCCAGGTGTCGCTTATTTTCTCCAGTGTATTTATCCCTGTGTTTCCTGTCTCTCTGTACCAGTGTATTTATCCCTGTGTTTCCTGTCTCTCTCTGTGCCAGTGTATTTATCCCTGTGTTTCCTTTCTCTCTGTACCAGTGTATTTATCCCTGTGTTCCCTGTCTCTCTGTGCCAGTGTATTTATCCCTGTGTTTCCTGTCTCTCTGTGCCAGTGTATTTATCCCTGTGTTTCCTGTCTCTCTGTGCCAGTGTATTTATCCCTGTGTTTCCTGTCTCTCTGTGCCAGTGTATTTATCACTGTGTTTCCTGTCTCTCTGTGCCAGTGTATTTATCCCTGTGTTTCCTGTCTCTCTGTACCAGTGTATTTATCCCTGTGTTTCCTGTCTCTCTGTGCCAGTGTATTTATCCCTGTGTTTCCTGTCTCTCTGTGCCAGTGAATTTATCCCTGTGTTTCCTGTCTCTCTGTGCCAGTGTATTTATCCCTGTGTTTCCTGTCTCTCTGTGCCAGTGTATTTATCCCTGTGTTTCCCGTCTCTCTGTACCAGTGTATTTATCCCTGTGTTTCCTGTCTCTCTGTGCCAGTGTATTTATCCCTGTGTTTCCTGTCTCTCTGTGCCAGTGTATTTATCCCTGTGTTTCCTGTCTCTCTCTGTGCCAGTGTATTTATCTCTGTGTTTCCTGTCTCTCTGTACCAGTGTATTTGTCCCTGTGTTTCCTGTCTCTCTCTGTGCCAGTGTATTTAATAAACATTGTAAGACTCCAACCGTCTGCCTCCTGTGTCTGCATCTGGGTCTCACCTTGTGCCGTGATACAGTCATACAAAAGTTATACTTCAACCCAAACTGGTTCTAAAGCAGATTAGTAAGAATTGCTCATACCTTGTTCAAAAATTAAATGTTTCCTTTTATCTAGATTACAGCCTCTCACTTTCAGTTAATTGAAAACGGAACCCTTTTTCAAAATATCGGCCCCTTCTAAAACAAGCCATACAAAGCAGGTTGCAATTCCGGTTTCATCATACGGAAAAGATGGAGCAAATATTACAACAAATATGGTTACATTAAAATACATTAAAATACACTAATTGAGAGTAGCTGAGGGGGTGGGGTTATGGAGCTAGGTGGGATGGACTGAGAGTAGCTGAGAGTAGCTGAGGGGTGGGGTTATGGAGCTAGGTGCGATGGACTGAGAGTAGCTGAGAGTAGCTGAGGGGTGGGATTATGGAGCTAGGTGGGATGGACTGAGAGTAGCTGAGGGGTGGATTTATGGAGCTAGGTGGGATAGACTGAGAGTAGCTGAGGGGTGGGTTTATGGAGCTAGGTGGGATGGACTGAGAGTAGCTGAGGGTGGGTTTATGGAGCTAGGTGGGATGGACTGAGAGTAGCTGAGGGGTGGGTTTATGGAGCTAGGTGGGATGGACTGAGAGTAGTTGAGGGGTGGGTTTATGGAGCTAGGTGGGATGGACTGAGAGTAGCTGAGGGTGGGTTTATGGAGCTAGGTGGGATGGACTGAGAGTAGCTGAGGGGTGGGTTTATGGAGCTAGGTGGGATGGACTGAGAGTAGTTGAGGGGTGGGTTTATGGAGCTAGGTGGGATGGACTGAGAGAAGTTGAGGGGTGGGGTTATGGAGCTAGGTGGGATGGACTGAGAGTAGCTGAGAGTAGCTGAGAGTAGCTGAGGGGTGGATTTATGGAGCTAAGTGGGATGGACTGAGAGTAGCTGAGGGGTGGATTTATGGAGCTAGGTGGGATGGACTGAGAGTAGCTGAGGGGTGGGTTTATGGAGCTAGGTGGGATGGACTGAGAGTAGCTGAGGGGTGGAGTTTAGGAGCTAGGTGGGATGCACTGAGAGTAGCTGAGAGTAGCTGAGGGGTGGATTTATGGAGCTAGGTGGGATGGACTGAGAGAAGTTGAGGGGTGGGGTTATGGAGCTAGGTGGGATGGACTGAGAGTAGCTGAGGGTGGGTTTATGGAGCTAGGTGGGATGGACTGAGAGTAGCTGAGGGGTGGGTTTATGGAGCTAGGTGGGATGGACTGAGAGTAGTTGAGGGGTGGGTTTATGGAGCTAGGTGGGATGGACTGAGAGTAGCTGAGAGTAGCTGAGGGGTGGGGTTATGGAGCTAGGTGGGATGGACTGAGAGTAGCTGAGGGGTGGATTTATGGAGCTAGGTGGGATAGACTGAGAGTAGCTGAGGGGTGGGTTTATGGAGCTAGGTGGGATGGACTGAGAGTAGCTGAGGGTGGGTTTATGGAGCTAGGTGGGATGGACTGAGAGTAGCTGAGGGGTGGGTTTATGGAGCTAGGTGGGATGGACTGAGAGTAGTTGAGGGGTGGGTTTATGGAGCTAGGTGGGATGGACTGAGAGTAGCTGAGGGTGGGTTTATGGAGCTAGGTGGGATGGACTGAGAGTAGCTGAGGGGTGGGTTTATGGAGCTAGGTGGGATGGACTGAGAGTAGTTGAGGGGTGGGTTTATGGAGCTAGGTGGGATGGACTGAGAGTAGCTGAGGGGTGGATTCATGGAGCTAGGTGGGATGGACTGAGAGTAGCTGAGGGGTGGGTTTATGGAGCTAGGTGGGATGGACTGAGAGTAGTTGAGGGGTGGGTTTATGGAGCTAGGTGGGATGGACTGAGAGTAGTTGAGGGGTGGGTTTATGGAGCTAGGTGGGATGGACTGAGAGTAGCTGAGAGTAGCTGAGGGGTGGGGTTATGGAGCTAGGTGGGATGGACTGAGAGTAGCTGAGGGGTGGATTTAGAGAGCTAGGTGGGATAGACTGAGAGTAGCTGAGGGGTGGGTTTATGGAGCTAGGTGGGATGGACTGAGAGTAGTTGAGGGGTGGGTTTATGGAGCTAGGTGGGATGGACTGAGAGTAGCTGAGGGGTGGATTTATGGAGCTAGGTGGGATGGACTGAGAGTAGCTGAGGGGTGGGTTTATGGAGCTAGGTGGGATGGACTGAGAGTAGCTGAGGGGTGGGTTTATGGAGCTAGGTGGGATGGACTGAGAGTAGTTGAGGGGTGGGTTTATGGAGCTAGGTGGGATGGAACTGAGAGAAGTTGAGGGGTTGGGTTATGGAGCTAGGTGGGATGGACTGAGAGTAGCTGAGAGTAGCTGAGAGTAGCTGAGGGGTGGATTTATGGAGCTAGGTGGGATGGACTGAGAGTAGCTGAGGGGTGGATTTATGGAGCTAGGTGGGATGGACTGAGAGTAGCTGAGGGGTGGGTTTATGGAGCTAGGTGGGATGGACTGAGAGTAGCTGAGGGGTGGATTTAAGGAGCTAGGTGGGATGGACTGAGAGTAGCTGAGAGTAGCTGAGGGGTGGATTTATGGAGCTAGGTGGGATGGACTGAGAGAAGTTGAGGGGTGGGGTTATGGAGCTAGGTGGGATGGACTGAGAGTAGCTGAGGGTGGGTTTATGGAGCTAGGTGGGATGAACTGAGAGTAGCTGAGGGGTGGGTTTATGGAGCTAGGTGGGATGGACTGAGAGTAGCTGAGAGTAGCTGAGAGTAGCTGAGGGGTGGATTTATGGAGCTAGGTGGGATGGACTGAGAGTAGCTGAGGGGTGGATTTATGGAGCTAGGTGGGATGGACTGAGAGTAGCTGAGGGGTGGGTTTATGGAGCTAGGTGGGATGGACTGAGAGTAGCTGAGGGGTGGATTTATGGAGCTAGGTGGGATGGACTGAGAGTAGCTGAGAGTAGCTGAGGGGTGGATTTATGGAGCTAGGTGGGTTGGACTGAGAGAAGTTGAGGGGTGGGGTTATGGAGCTAGGTGGGATGGACTGAGAGTAGCTGAGGGGTGGATTTATGGAGCTAGGTGGGATGGACTGAGAGTAGCTGAGGGGTGGATTTATGGAGCTAGGTGGGATGGACTGAGAGAAGCTGAGGGGTGGATTTATGGAGCTAGGTGGGATGGACTGAGAGTAGTTGAGGGGTGGGTTTATGGAGCTAGGTGGGATGGACTGAGAGAAGTTGAGGGGTGGGTTTATGGAGCTAGGTGGAATGGACTGAGAGTAGCTGAGGGGTGGATTTATGGAGCTAGGTGGGATGGACTGAGAGTAGATGAGAGTAGCTGAGGGGTGGATTTATGGAGCTAGGTGGGATGGACTGAGAGTAGCTGAGGGGTGGGTTTATGGAGCTAGGTGGGATGGACTGAGAGTAGCTGAGGGGTGGGTTTATGGAGCTAGGTGGGATGGACTGAGAGTAGCTGAGGGGTGGATTTATGGAGCTAGGTGGGATGGACTGAGAGTAGCTGAGAGTAGCTGAGGGGTGGATTTATGGAGCTAGGTGGGATGGACTGAGAGAAGTTGAGGGGTGGGGTTATGGAGCTATGTGGGATGGACTGAGAGTAGCTGAGGGGTGGATTTATGGAGCTAGGTGGGATGGACTGAGAGTAGCTGAGGGGTGGATTTATGGAGCTAGGTGGGATGGACTGAGAGTAGCTGAGGGGTGGATTTATGGAGCTAGGTGGGATGGACTGAGAGTAGCTGAGGGGTGGGTTTATGGAGCTAGGTGGGATGGACTGAGAGTAGCTGAGGGGTGGGTTTATGGAGCTAGGTGGGATGGACTGAGAGTAGCTGAGGGGTGGATTTATGGAGCTAGGTGGGATGGACTGAGAGTAGCTGAGAGTAGCTGAGAGTAGCTGAGGGGTGGATTCATGGAGCTAGGTGGGATGGACTGAGAGTAGCTGAGGGGTGATTTATGGAGCTAGGTGGGATGGACTGAGAGTAGCTGAGGGGTGGGTTTATGGAGCTAGGTGGGATGGACTGAGAGTAGCTGAGGGGTGGATTTATGGAGCTAGGTGGGATGGACTGAGAGTAGCTGAGAGTAGCTGAGGGGTGGATTTATGGAGCTAGGTGGGGTGGACTGAGAGAAGTTGAGGGGTGGGGTTATGGAGCTATGTGGGATGGACTGAGAGTAGCTGAGGGGTGGATTTATGGAGCTAGGTGGGATGGACTGAGAGTAGCTGAGGGGTGGATTTATGGAGCTAGGTGGGATGGACTGAGAGTAGCTGAGGGGTGGATTTATGGAGCTAGGTGGGATGGACTGAGAGTAGCTGAGGGGTGGGTTTATGGAGCTAGGTGGGATGGACTGAGAGAAGTTGAGGGGTGGGTTTATGGAGCTAGGTGGGATGGACTGAGAGTAGCTGAGGGGTGGATTTATGGAGCTAGGTGGGATGGACTGAGAGTAGCTGAGGGGTGGATTTATGGAGCTAGGTGGGATGGACTGAGAGTAGCTGAGGGGTGGGTTTATGGAGCTAGCTGCGATGGACTGAGAGTAGCTGAGGGGTGGATTTATGGAGCTAGGTGGGATGGACTGAGAGAAGTTGAGGGGTGGGTTTATGGAGCTAGGTGGGATGGACTGAGAGTAGCTGAGGGGTGGATTTATGGAGCTAGGTGGGATGGACTGAGAGTAGCTGAGGGGTGGATTTATGGAGCTAGGTGGGATGGACTGAGAGTAGCTGAGGGGTGGGTTTATGGAGCTAGGTGCGATGGACTGAGAGTAGCTGAGGGGTGGATTTATGGAGCTAGGTGGGATGGACTGAGAGAAGTTGAGGGGTGGGTTTATGGAGCTAGGTGGGATGGACTGAGAGTAGCTGAGGGTTGGGTTTATGGAGCTAGGGGGATGGACTGAGAGTAGCTGAGGGTGGGTTTATGGAGCTAGGTGGGATGGACTGAGAGAAGTTGAGGGGTGGGTTTATGGAGCTAGGTGGGATGGACTGAGAGTAGCTGAGGGTGGGTTTATGGAGCTAGGTGGGATGGACTGAGTGTAGCTGAGGGGTGGGTTTATGGAGCTAGGTGGGATGGACTGAGAGTAGCTGAAGGGGTGGGTTTATGGAGCTAGGTGGGATGGACTGAGAGTAGCTGAGTAGTTGAGGGGTGGGGTTATGGAGCTAGGTGGGATGGACTGAGAGTAGCTGAGGGGTGGGTTTATGGAGCTAGGTGGGATGGACTGAGAGTAGCTGAGGGGTGGGGTTATGGAGCTAGGTGGGATGGACTGAGAGTAGCTGAGGGGTGGATTCATGGAGCTAGGTGGGATGGACTGAGAGTAGCTGAGGGGTGGGGTTATGGAGCTAGGTGGGATGGACTGAGAGTCGCTGAGTAGTTGAGGGGTGTGGTTATGGAGCTAGGTGGGATAGACTGAGAGTAGCTGAGGGGTGGGTTTATGGAGCTAGGTGGGATGGACTGAGAGTAGCTGAGGGGTGGGTTTATGGAGCTAGGTGGGATGGACTAAGAGTAGCTGACATGATGACTCCTTGCTGTCCAAAGTCCACCTGACCGTGCTGCTGCTCCAGTTTCAACTGTTCTGCCTCATTATTATTCGACCATGCTGGTCATTTATGAACATTTGAACATCTTGGCCATGTTCTGTTATAATCTCCACCCGGCACAGCCAGAAGAGGACTGGCCACCCCACATAGCCTGGTTCCTCTCTAGGTTTCTTCCTAGGTTTTGGCCTTTCTAGGGAGTTTTTCCTAACCACCATGCTTCTACACCTGCATTGCTTGCTGTTTGGGGTTTTAGGCTGGGTTTCTGTACAGCACTTTGAGATATCAGCTGATGTACGAAGGGCTATATAAATACATTTGATTTGATTTGATTTATGGAGCTAGGTGGGATGGACTGAGAGTAGCTGAGGAGTGAGTTTATGGAGCTACGTGGGATGGACTGAGAGTAGCTGAGGGGTGGGGTTATGGAGCTAGGTGGGATGACTGAGAGTAGCTGAGGGGTGGGGTTATGGAGCTAGGTGGGATGGACTGAGAGTAGCTGAAGGGTGGGGTTATGGAGCTAGGTGGGATGGACTGAGAGTCGCTGAGTAGTTGAGGGGTGGGGTTATGGAGCTAGGTGGGATGGACTGAGAGTAGCTGAGGGGTGGGGTTATGGAGCTAGGTGGGATGGACTGAGAGTAGTTGAGGGGTGGGGTTATGGAGCTAGGTGGGATGGACTGAGAGTAGCTGAGGGGTGGGGTTATGGAGCTAGGTGGGATGGACTGAGAGTAGCTGAGGGGTGGGGTTATGGAGCTAGGTGGGATGGACTGAGAGTAGCTGAGTAGTTGAGGGGTGGGTTGAAAAGCTCATGTTCTATTATAGTTATGACTGAAAACATGATTTATAATGTAGAATTACTATCTAACTAAGTATATCAAAATATCAAATGACTGTATTCCTGCAATGTAACTACTGTAAAAAAAATAAAAAAATAAAAAAAATAGTGACATGTACGGAAAATGTGTGTAGAACGTACTTGTAATAACAAAAGCTGTAAAAAATAACTTTTATTTTTGTCCTCCGAAGAGGGGGGGTGGTGGATGGGCCCAAAAACAATAATAATAATATACTGTACTAATATATACTAATACAATTCTTCAAAAAAAATATTTATATTTTGTCAAAATGTCTTAAAACATAATTCTACTTTGACATTATGGGGTATTGAGTGTAGGCGAGTGACAATAATGTAATCGATTTTCAATTCAGGCTATAACACAACAACAAAAAGTCAAGGGGTGTGAATACTTTCTGAAGGCCACTGTATGAAACAACTAACTATGCATTCATACTACCTACAGCAGGTAGACCAAGGTTTCTCTTGGGGAGTGAAACGCTCTACAGTATAGCTCCTTGACCTTGCTAGTGATGTTTGAAACTACTACCTACAGCAGGTAGACCAAGGTTTCTCTTGGGGAGTGAAACGCTCTACAGTATAGCTCCTTGACCTTGCTAGTGATGTTTGAAACTACTACCTACAGCAGGTAGACCAAGGTTTCTCTTGGGGAGTGAAACGCTCTACAGTATAGCTCCTTGACCTTGCTAGTGATGTTTGAAACTACTACCTACAGCAGGTAGACCAAGGTTTCTCTTGGGGAGTGAAACGCTCTACAGTATAGCTCCTTGACCTTGCTAGTGATGTTTGAAACTACTACCTACAGCAGGTAGACCAAGGTTTCTCTTGGGGAGTGAAACGCTCTACAGTATAGCTCCTTGCCCTTGCTAGTGATGTATGAAACTTCATGTACTTAGCTAGGTACATCAGTATACTAACGGAGTGAAGTCAGTATTATAAAGACGAGAGGCTCTTTGTGCTCTGTGAATATTCAACCTCGCTACGGACACATGTAACAACATGTTATACAGTGAGCTCCAAAAGTACTGGGACAAATTCACTTACTGTATACAGTATGATGCATTTCACAGGGTGGTGATAGTGCAAGGTGACGATTTGATGCTCCTTTCCAATAAATATCGAGGGTCCTTTACTGGTGACATGATGATCGATGATTGGCTGCCTTTTGATGAATAACTATCTCGCTCTTTTGTCCATAATAATTTCATTATGTATAATGTATGTATGCACGAGTGGTGCAGCGGTTTAAGGCACTGCATCTCAGTGCTAGAGGCGTCACTACAGACAGCCTGGTTCAAATCCAGGTTGTATCACAACCGGCCGTGATTCGGAGTCCCTTAGGGCGGCGCACAATTGGCCCAGATTCATCGGGGTTTGGCCGGGGGTAGGCCATTATTGTAAATAAGAATTTGTTCTTAACTGACTTGCCTAATTAAATAAAAGTTTACATTTAAATGAAACAAATAAAAAACATGGTGCCACTCATAGCTAGCAAATAGCTTAGCATTAGCTCATCATAATCGGTAGTGTGCAACCTTCAAAAAAGTATTTTACACACATCATAGGGGTCCATTACAATCTATGCAAGAATCTAAATGCATAATTTGTCACCAGTACTTGAAAACGTGAATAAAACTGTAAATAAATTATGCTCCATACAGTGCCATAGGAAAAGTATTCAGACCCCTTGACTTTTCCCACATTTGTTGCCTTATTCCAAAATGGATTAAATCAAATTAAAATTGTCATCAATTTACACACAATACCTCATAATGACAAAGCGAAAACAGGTTTATAGACATTTTTGTAAATTTAAGTGCTGCAGACTGTTCTAGTGCCCTCACCAATTCATTGATATACACGGAGTATCCGAAAACATATAGAGCACCTGCTGTTTCCAGGTGAACCCAGGTGGAAGGTATGATCCTTTATTGATGTCGCTTGTAACTCAATATTAGGAAAGTGTTCCTCATGTTTGGTATACTCAGTGTATATGTTGAAGAGGGTAGGGCTCAAACTGCATCCCTGTCTAACCCCACGGCCCTGAGGAAAGATATCTGTGTGTTTATTGCCACTTTTAACCGAACACTTGTTGTCTGTGTACATTGATTTTATCATGTCATATCCGTTTTCCCCCAACAACGCTTTCCATCCACTTGTATAGCAGACCTTCATGCCAAATTGAGTCAAAGTTTTTTTTTAAATCAACAAAGCATGAGAAGACTTTGGTTTTGTTTTGTTTGTCAGTAAGGGTGTGCAGGGTGAATACATGTTCTGTCGTACGTTATTTTGGTAAAGAAGCACATTTGTTCAGGACATTGTTTTCACTGAGGAAATGTTGGAGTCTGCTTTTAATACCGCAGAGGATTTTTCCAAGATTGCTGTTGATGCAGAATTCATCGTAATTATTGGAGTCAAATTTGTCTCCACTTTTGAGGATTGGTGTCCATTGTCCATTGCGATGTACACCATTTGAACTTAGTCTTGAATGATGCATGCCAAGATATACCAGAGATAAGGGACTGTTGATATTGTAATCACACAACTCAAACGCCGACTCATCAGTATGAATGAATTCACAAACCCTTTTTATTTTTTATAAACGCTCAAAAACTGTTGTCCGATAATCTAAAGATGATAATCTGTTCGCAACTGCATATTTATTGGATGTCTCCTATCCAGACGACCTGTTGCCAGAGCTTCCTATATATCTCTTTCTTTAACGTGTTGAGGCCGTCAATTAGGGAGAATGAGAGTCTCAATTAAAGATGCTGCAAAACTGTTTATTTGAAGCACAACAACTTTCTGCCCAGTTTCACTGATGTTGCTACGGCAATCAAGCTGTTTTTAACCATCCCTGCAACTGTTGTAGTTTTCTCAACTGAAACGAATAAAGAACTACCTAAGAAGCATCAGGCTCAACACCTGAGTAAGCTCCACTCATTACACTGGTGCCGTCGTAGCCTTGACATAGGGATTTGTTCACCGATATCCTCTTACTTTCAATCAGTTCAATTATTTATTTTTCAAGGCCTGAGGCACTTTGATCAATCACATTGTTGAAGCCCAAGAAACAAACACTTAGCTTCCTAGTACAGATGGAAATGAAAAAGGTTAATGAATGACTTTTTGGAGGATTACTTTTTGGAGCCTCTAGCTATCTGTCAGTTAGCAGTATTTAACAGCTGTTGTGTGTATGGAAATGATGTGTAGTCTTTGTAATGTCCCGTTTCAACAGAAGTAAATTTGATGATGCACCATTATACCATTAGCTAGAGCTAGCCAAAAGTTGGCTAACATTAGCTAGCTAGTTAGCTCACTAACTTCAGCTATAATTATTTTTGCTTCAATCACACTAGATTTGAATCAAACGATGAAACCAGCAGCCATTCTGACTTTTTTTTCAGCGCAATGTTAGTTTTTATAATGTCAGTATATCAATGTAACGTTATTGATCTGTCAAGTTTCCCTAACTAATTCCCTACTTTACACTCTGACACGCCGTAAACAGTTCTACAGGTTGTCATGGTGCACAGTCAGTGTACAACACTATGATCATCATGTCTTAGCAGGATCAGAAGTTCCATCTTGAGTTGCTGGGTACACCTGAAACCAATAATGAATGTTTCCCTCCCAACCTCCTCCTCCTTTCCTCCTCCCTCTCTTCCTTCCCCTCCTGCCCTCCTCCTCCCCCTCATCCTCCTCTTGTCCTCCCCCTTCCTCACCTTCTCCGCCTTCCTCCTCCTGCCCTCCTCCTCCTCCTGCCCTCCTCCTCCTCCAGCTGTCCTCCTCCAGCTGTCCTCTCCTTCTCCTTCTCCTTCTCCCCCTTCCTCCTCCTGCGCTCCCCCTCCTCCTGCCCTCCTCCTCCAGCTGTCCTCGCCCCTCTCCTCCCCCTCCTCTCCTTCTCCCAGTTACTCCTATTGCTCCTCCTCCCTGCTCCTGCTCCTCCCTCCTCCTCCTCCTCGTGGCAGACTTTGCTTCTTTTTTTCGGTAGATGTCACATTGCGTGCCATCAGACAGTGGTATGCACCTGCTTTCCAATGTACATGTATGTCTCTTGTATGTTGCTATATAACACATGCCTTTCTGTTATGTCTAAATGTTAACTGCCCATTTAAGTCAGATATTACTAGAATCTTCTATGAATCTTCTATGAATCTTCTCAGTGTATTTGCTTCCATGTGTTTTATTGACAAATTCCAGGTAGAATAAATGATTCAATATCTTTCCCATGTGGGTTAGCTAAGTACATATACCGTGGAGGTTGAAGAGTCTCTCCATGGTCCTTGACCTTGCTAGCTGGTGACCAGACCTCTGAGTCTGCACTGCGTTCCAGTCCCTCCCTCCATGTCACCGCTGCAGCCCTCACGTCACGTCTCACCGTCTCCATCCCGTCTCACACCCAACCAGGCTTAAAGGCATCCATTCCTGTGATACAAAGAAGAAAAGAAAAAAAAACTCGCAATAATTCCCGTGGTCATGAATAATCCATCCACAGCAGAAACATGCTTCAGTGCTCTCACCTTGCCTCTCTACGCTCTCTCTCTCTCTCTCTCTCTCTCTCTCTCTCTCTCTTTCTCTCTCTCTCTCTCTCTCTCTCCCTCTCTCCCTCTCTCCCTTTCTCTCTCTCTCTGGGAACATCCCAGGACTACATAAAAGGCCTTTGAATATGTGGATGTGCAGGGATTTGCTGCAGTGCACACACACAATGTGATCTAACTAAAGGTTGGAGCTATAAAAGAGCACAATGTTCAGATTATGATATGGGGGGTGGGGGGGTGGGGGGATCATTTTCAGGGATTTTTCAAATGTCACTGTCTTCGGTTTCCTATTGACGCCTGGCTTCCCCAAGAATACCCTATGGTAGATGATCTGTCAATGCGTTTGAATCCAGTAGGGTAGATACAAGGGCACAGGAGGACAAGCTCCTGTAAAAAAAACCTCCCGGTATATATGGGATGATCCAGCAACACCATGTTGGAGAAATAAGAGAAACAATTAACCTTTTACACTACTATTGTCACGACTTCCTACCGAAGGTGGCTCCACTTCCTGTTCGGGCGGAGCTCGGCGGTCGTCGTCACCGGTCTACTAGCTGTTCTCCCTGTTCGGGCGGAGCTCGGCGGTCGTCGTCTCCGGTCTACTAGCTGTTCTCCCTGTTCGGGCGGAGCTCGGCGGTCGTCGTCACCGGTCTACTAGCTGTTCTCCCTGTTCGGGCGGAGCTCGGCGGTCGTCGTCACCGGTCTACTAGCTGTTCTCCCTGTTCGGGCGGAGCTCGGCGGTCGTCGTCACCGGTCTACTAGCTGTTCTTCCTGTTCGGGCGGAGCTCGGCGGTCGTCGTCACCGGTCTACTAGCTGTTCTTCCTGTTCGGGCGGAGCTCGGCGGTCGTCGTCTCCGGTCTACTAGCTGTTCTCCCTGTTCGGGCGGAGCTCGGCGGTCGTCGTCACCGGTCTACTAGCTGTTCTTCCTGTTCGGGCGGAGCTCGGCGGTCGTCGTCACCGGTCTACTAGCTGTTCTCCCTGTTCGGGCGGAGCTCGGCGGTCGTCGTCTCCGGTCTACTAGCTGTTCTCCCTGTTCGGGCGGAGCTCGGCGGTCGTCGTCACCGGTCTACTAGCTGTTCTTCCTGTTCGGGCGGAGCTCGGCGGTCGTCGTCACCGGTCTACTAGCTGTTCTTCCTGTTCGGGCGGAGCTCGGCGGTCGTCGTCACCGGTCTACTAGCTGTTCTTCCTGTTCGGGCGGAGCTCGGCGGTCGTCGTCACCGGTCTACTAGCTGTTCTCCCTGTTCGGGCGGAGCTCGGCGGTCGTCGTCACCGGTCTACTAGCTGTTCTCCCTGTTCGGGCGGAGCTCGGCGGTCGTCGTCACCGGTCTACTAGCTGTTCTCCCTGTTCGGGCGGAGCTCGGCGGTCGTCGTCTCCGGTCTACTAGCTGCCACCGATCCCTTTTCCCTTTCTGTTGGTTTTGTCTTGATTGTTTTCACTTTTTGCTTATTTTGGTTCATCAATGGTCTATTTAAACTTCCAAACTTCCCTCTTGCTTTTTGTGCGGGCTCATTCCTACTGTCAGTGGTGAAGTAGTTTTTCTCCTGTGTAATTTGTTGTATGTTATTTCCTGTTTTTTTCGGTGACATACCTGATTTATGGTCATTGCCTGTTTGTTGGTGTAACAGTATAATTTTAGACCGTCCCCTCGCCCATACCCGGGCGCAAACTAGGGACCTTCTGCATACATCAACAACTCACCCTCGAAGCATCGTTACCCATCGCGCCACAAAAGCCGCGGCCCTTGCAGAGCAAGGGGAACTACTACTTCAAGGTCTCAGAGCAAGTGACGTCACCGATTGAAACGCTATTTAGCGCCCACGCTAACTAAGCTAGCCGTTTCACATCCGTTACACTCACCACCCTTTTGACCTTCCTCCTTTTTCCGCAGCAACCAGTAATCCGGGTCAACAGCATCAATGTAACAGTATAATTTTAGACCGTCCCCTCGCCCATACCCGGGCGCGAACTAGGGACCTTCTGCACACATCAACAACTGACGCCTACGAAGCGTCGTTACCCATCGCTCCACAAAAGCCGCGGCCCTTGCAGAGCAAGGGGAACTACTACTTCAAGGTCTCAGAGCAAGTGACGTCACTGATTGAAACGCTATTTAGAGCCCACGCTAACTAAGCTAGCCGTTTCACATCCGTTACATTGGCTGGACCAAGCGAAATAAAGGCATCCATTGGAAGTATTGCTCTCTGCGTCTGACTCAAAACCCACCACTCCTAGAATTCCGTGACAACTATAGACTTACTGTAGACTTACATTCACTTTTTATTTATTTTTACCATAGACTTGTTCTAGGTACCATTTAGTTTATGCCATAGGTCGCAGTTGCAAATGAGAACTTGTTCTCAACTAGCCTACCTGGTTAAATAAAGGTGTTCTCAACTAGCCTACCTGGTTAAATAAAGGTGTTCTCAACTGGCCTACCTGGTTAAATAAAGGTGTTCTCAACTGGCCTACCTGGTTAAATAAAGGTGTTCTCAAATAGCCTACCTGGTTAAATAAAGGTGTTCTCAACTAGCCTACCTGGTTAAATAAAGGTGAAATAAAAAATTAATAAAAAATAGACTAAGCTTGGTAAATGTATTTGTTCACGCGCATGGAATATGTATCGTTCCACTATGTTGATATTATTTAAGTGAACGTCGGTTCCAACGGTGACTGGTGGGTGGAGAAATAGGAGGCGGGGCTCATTGTAATAGCTGGAATGGAATTACTGGAACCGTATCGAACATACGGAAAACCACGTGTTTGATACCGTTTCCATCATTTACAGTGAGCCAGTCGTCCTATATCTCCGTCCCACCAGCCTCCTCTGCTTTGTATTCCAAAGTGAACACTATGAAGTCATCGATTCACAATCCAAACAATTGATGAGTCAGAGTAGATGTTTCCCATATGGTACATCAATAGATTTCCTTTGGCCTGGCTCTCTGATGGGAAGTGCCGGCCACCATCTCCTGTGCTTTGTTTAGTGTGATTGATGGGACCTGATATACAGCTGTATGTCTCAAATTGCACTCTATTCCCTACACAGTGCACTACTTATATGGGCCCTGGTGAAAGACAGTGCACTATTTTTTTATTTTTTTTTTTTTTTTATTTATTTTTTTTTTACCTTTATTTAACCAGGCAAGTCAGTTAAGAACAAATTCTTATTTTCAATGACGGCCTGGGAACAGTGGGTTAACTGCCTGTTCAGGGGCAGAACGACAGATTTGTACCTTGTCAGCTCGGGGGTTTGAACTCGCAACCTTCCGGTTACTAGTCCAACGCTCTAACCACTAGGCTACCCTGCCGCCCCACTATATAGGGCATAGGTTTCCATTTGGGATGCAGTATATATATATATATATATAAATAAATAAACTGGATGTGTTCTGTTCCTCCACAAAGAGGAGAGGAGAGCTGACTCGGCTGCTTCTGTGACAGCTGGAGTCAGTCTGGTCCATCTGGAAACCTGCCATAATGGATGATAGTGTCCGAAATGGCACCCTAATCTCTATGTAATACCTGGTTAAAAGTAGTGCACTATGTAAGGAATAGGGTACCATTTGAGATGTACCCTTAATCGCTATAGCTCTGGACCACATCGGATATCACCGTCCTGTGTCCATCCATCACTCATCAGACCAGGGTTGAGTCCACACAGGTTTCAAACGTAGGCTTGGTGATCAATTCATTTTTTAATTCAGCCAATTCAGTAAGAAGTTCAATTACATTCTAATCAATGAATTTACAAATCCAGGTAGAAAACAGTGGGGGACCATTTTCAATTCATAAATGTAAATGAACTTCCTGAATTGACAGAACTGAACACTGCATGGACACCCAGCCCTGCCTCATGGACCCCCGGCCCAGCCTCATGGACACCCAGCCCAGCCTCATGGACAGCCAGCCCAGCCTCATGGACCCCCAGCCCAGCCTCATAGACACCCAGCCCAGCCTCATGGACACCCAGCCCAGCCACATGGACCCCCAGCCCAGCCTCATGGACCGCCAGCCTCATGGACCCCCAGCCTCATGGACATCCTGCCCAGCCTCATGGACATCCAGCCCAGCCTCATGGACACCCAGCCTCATGGACCCCCAGCCCAGCCACATGGACCCCCAGCCCAGCCACATGGCCCCCAAGCCCAGCCTCATGGACCCCCAGCCTCATGGACCCCCAGCCCAGCCTCATGGACCCCCAGCCTCATGGACCCCCAGCCTCATGGACCCCCAGCCTCATGGACCCCCAGCCTCATGGACCCCCAGCCCAGCCTCATGGACCCCCAGCCTCATGGACCCCCAGCCCAGCCACATGGACCCCCAGCCCAGCCTCATGGACCCCCAGCCTCATGAACCCCCAGCCTCATGAACCCCCAGCCTCATGGACCCCCAGCCCAGCCTTGTCTCAGACCGGTCAGCTGCTCCTGAGTAGATGCAGAACAGAAGTCACCAGGTGTTTTCTCTCGTGTTCACTTCCTCCTGGGACTGAAGCATGGGGAGCTAGCTGAACCACACGACACGGTCCAGTGTCTCCCTGCCTGCCTGCGCAGTTAAAGACGGAATGCTCAGCCAAGCAGAATAATGCCCAAGCAAATAGGAACCGCAACATTCCTCTTCCCCGACAGGTCTGTCTGGGACTCAACACTTCTTTCTCCCAATCTACATTACATTAATGTACTGTGTATGTCTTATTACTTAATACGCAGAGAGGATCATAGTTTCAGACGACACAGGTTTAGAGTTAAGTCTCTAATGGTACCAGACGGAAGGGGAAGGTAATGTCTCTATTGATACCAGACGGAAGGGGAAGGTAATGTATCTAATGATACCAGACGGAAGGGGAAGGTAATGTCTCTAATGATACCAGACGGAAGGGGAAGGTAATGTCTATAATGATACCAGACGGAAGGGGAAGGTAATGTCTCTAATGATACCAGACGGAAGGGGAAGGTAATGTCTATAATGGTACCAGACGGAAGGGGATGATAATGTCTCTAATGGTACCAGACGGAAGGGGAAGGTAATGTCTCTAATGATACCAGACGGAAGGGGAAGGTAATGTCTCTAATGATACCAGACGGAAGGGGAAGGTAATGTCTCTAATGATACCAGACGGAAGGGGAAGGTAATGTCTATAATGGTACCAGACGGAAGGGGATGGTAATGTCTCTAATGGTACCAGACGGAAGGGGGAGGTAATGTCTCTAATGATACCAGACGGAAGGGGAAGGTAATGTCTCTAATGATACCAGACGGAAGGGGAAGGTAATGTCTCTAATGATACCAGACGGAAGGGGAAGGTAATGTCTATAATGGTACCACACGGAAGGGGATGATAACGTCTCTAATGGTACCAGACGGAAGGGGGAGGTAATGTCTCTAATGATACCAGACGGAAGGGGAAGGTAATTTCTCTAATGATACCAGACGGAAGGGGAAGGTAATGTCTCTAATGATACCAGACGGAAGGGGAAGGTAATGTCTATAATAGTACCAGACAGAAGGGGATGATAATGTCTCTAATGGTACCAGACGGAAGGGGAAGGTAATGTCTCTAATGATACCAGACGGAAGGGGAAGGTAATGTCTCTAATGATACCAGACGGAAGGGGAAGGTAATGTTTCTAATGATACCAGACGGAAGGGGAAGGTAATGTCTCTAATGATACCAGACGGAAGGGGAAGGTAATGTCTCTAATGATACCAGACGGAAGGGGAAGGTAATGTCTCTAATGGTACCAGACGGAAGGGGAAGGTAATGTCTCTAATGGTACCAGACGGAAGGGAAAGGTAATGTCTATAATGGTACCAGACGGAAGGGGATGGTAATGTCTCTAATGGTACCAGACGGAAGGGGGAGGTAATGTCTCTAATGATACCAGACGGAAGGGGAAGGTAATGTCTCTAATGATACCAGACGGAAGGGGAAGGTAATGTCTCTAATGATACCAGACGGAAGGGGAAGGTAATGTCTATAATGGTACCACACGGAAGGGGATGATAACGTCTCTAATGGTACCAGACGGAAGGGGGAGGTAATGTCTCTAATGATACCAGACGGAAGGGGAAGGTAATGTCTCTAATGATACCAGACGGAAGGGGAAGGTAATGTCTCTAATGATACCAGACGGAAGGGGAAGGTAATGTCTATAATAGTACCAGACAGAAGGGGATGATAATGTCTCCAATGGTACCAGACGGAAGGGGAAGGTAATGTCTCTAATGATACCAGACGGAAGGGGAAGGTAATGTCTCTAATGATACCAGACGGAAGGGGAAGGTAATGTTTCTAATGATACCAGACGGAAGGGGAAGGTAATGTCTCTAATGATACCAGACGGAAGGGGAAGGTAATGTCTCTAATGATACCAGACGGAAGGGGAAGGTAATGTCTCTAATGGTACCAGACGGAAGGGAAAGGTAATGTCTCTAATGGTACCAGACGGAATAGGAAAGGTAATATATCTAATGATACCAGACGGAATAGGAAAGGTAATGTCTCTAAAATACCAGACGGAAGGGGATGATAATGTCTCTAATGGTACCAGACGGAAGGGAAAGGTAATGTCTCTAATGTTACCAGACGGAAGGGGATGATAATGTCTCTAATGATACCAGACGGAAGGGGAAGGTAATGTCTCTAAAATACCAGACGGAAGGGGATGATAATGTCTATAATGGCACCAGACGGAAGGGCATGATAATGTATCTAATGATACCAGACGGAAGGGGAAGGTAATGTCTCTAATGGTACCAGGCGGAAGGGAAAGGTAATGTCTCTAATGATACCAGACGGAAGGGGATGATAATGTCTCTAATGATACCAGACGGAAGGGGATGATAATGTCTCTAATGATACCAGACGGAAGGGGAAGGTAATGTCTCTAAAATACCAGACGGAAGGGGATGATAATGTCTCTAATGATACCAGACGGAAGGGCATGATAATGTATCTAATGATACCAGACGGAAGGGGATGATAATGTCTATAATGGCACCAGACGGAAGGGGAAGGTAATGTCTCTAAAATACAAGACGGAAGGGGATGATAATGTCTCTAATGATACCAGACGGAAGGGGAAGGTAATGTCTCTAATGGTACCAGACGGAATAGGAAAGGTAATATATCTAATGATACCAGACGGAATAGGAAAGGTAATGTCTCTAAAATACCAGACGGAAGGGGATGATAATGTCTCTAATGGTACCAGACGGAAGGGAAAGGTAATGTCTCTAATGTTACCAGACGGAAGGGGATGATAATGTCTCTAATGATACCAGACGGAAGGGGAAGGTAATGTCTCTAAAATACCAGACGGAAGGGGATGATAATGTCTATAATGGCACCAGACGGAAGGGCATGATAATGTATCTAATGATACCAGACGGAAGGGGAAGGTAATGTCTCTAATGGTACCAGGCGGAAGGGAAAGGTAATGTATCTAATGATACCAGACGGAAGGGGATGATAATGTCTCTAATGATACCAGACGGAAGGGGATGATAATGTCTCTAATGATACCAGACGGAAGGGGAAGGTAATGTCTCTAAAATACCAGACGGAAGGGGATGATAATGTCTCTAATGATACCAGACGGAAGGGCATGATAATGTATCTAATGATACCAGACGGAAGGGGATGATAATGTCTATAATGGCACCAGACGGAAGGGGAAGGTAATGTCTCTAAAATACAAGACGGAAGGGGATGATAATGTCTCTAATGATACCAGACGGAAGGGGAAGGTAATGTCTCTAAAATACCAGACGGAAGGGGGTGATAATGTCTCTAATGATACCAGATGGAAGGGCATGATAATGTATCTAATGATACCAGACGGAAGGGGATGATAATGTCTATAATGGCACCAGACGGAAGGGGAAGGTAATGTCTCTAATGATACCAGACGGAATAGGAAAGGTAATGTCTCTAATGATACCAGACGGAATAGGAAAGGTAATGTCTCTAATGATACCAGACGGAAGGGGAATGTAATGTCTCTAAAATACCAGACGGAAGGGCATGATAATGTATCTAATGATACCAGATGGAAGGGGATGATAATGTCTATAATGGCACCAGACGGAAGGGGAAGGTAATGTCTCTAATGATACCAGACGGAAGGGGATGATAATGTCTATAATGACACCAGACGGAAGGGGATGATAATGTCTATAATGGCACCAGACGGAAGGGGAAGGTAATGTCTCTAATGATACCAGACGGAAGGGGATGATAATGGCTCTAATGGCACCAGACGGAAGGGCATGATAATGTATCTAATGATACCAGACGGAAGGGGATGATAACGTCTATAATGGCACCAGACGGAAGGGGATGATAATGTCTATAATGGCACCAGACGGAAGGGGATGATAATGTCTATAATGGCACCAGACGGAAGGGGATGATAATGTCTCTAATGATACCAGACGGAAGGGCATGATAATGTATCTAATGATACCAGACGGAAAGGGATGATAATGTCTTTAATGGCACCAGACGGAAGGGGAAGGTAATGTCTCTAATGATACCAGACGGAATAGGAAAGGTAATGTCTCTAATGATACCAGACGGAATAGGAAAGGTAATGTCTCTAATGATACCAGACGGAAGGGGAATGTAATGTCTCTAAAACACCAGACGGAAGGGCATGATAATGTATCAAATGATACCAGACGGAAGGGGTAGATAATGTCTATAATGGCACCAGACGGAAGGGGATGATAATGTCTCTAATGATACCAGACGGAAGGGCATGATAATGTATCTAATGATACCAGACGGAAGGGGATGATAATGTCTTTAATGGCACCAGACGGAAGGGGAAGGTAATGTCTCTAATGATACCAGACGGAATAGGAAAGGTAATGTCTCTAATGATACCAGACGGAATAGGAAAGGTAATGTCTCTAATGATACCAGACGGAAGGGGAATGTAATGTCTCTAAAATACCAGACGGAAGGGCATGATAATGTATCTAATGATACCAGACGGAAGGGGATGATAATGTCTATAATGGCACCAGACGGAAGGGGAAGGTAATGTCTCTAATGATACCAGACGGAAGGGGATGATAATGTCTCTAATGGTACCAGACGGAAGGGGATGATAATGTCTATAATGGCACCAGACGGAAGGGGAAGGTAATGTCTCTAATGATACCAGACGGAAGGGGATGATAATGGCTCTAATGGCACCAGACGGAAGGGCATGATAATGTATCTAATGATACCAGACGGAAGGGGATGATAATGTCTATAATGGCACCAGACGGAAGGGGATGATAATGTCTATAATGGCACCAGACGGAAGGGGATGATAATGTCTATAATGGCACCAGACGGAAGGGCATGATAATGTATCTAATGATACCAGACGGAAGGGGATGATAATGTCTTTAATGGCACCAGACGGAAGGGGAAGGTAATGTCTCTAATGATACCAGACGGAAGGGGATGATAATGTCTTTAATGGCACCAGACGGAAGGGGATGATAATGTCTCTAATGATACCAGACGGAAGGGCATGATAATGTATCTAATGATACCAGGCGGAAGGGGATGATAATGTCTTTAATGGCACCAGACGGAAGGGGATGATAATGTCTCTAATGATACCAGATGGAAGGGCATGATAATGTATCTAATGATACCAGACGGAAGGGGATGATAATGTCTATAATGGCACCAGACGGAAGGGGATGATAATGTCTATAATGGCACCAGACGGAAGGGCATGATAATGTATCTAATGATACCAGACGGAAGGGGATGATAATGTCTTTAATGGCACCAGACGGAAGGGGAAGGTAATGTCTCTAATGATACCAGACGGAAGGGGATGATAATGTCTTTAATGGCACCAGACGGAAGGGGATGATAATGTCTCTAATGATACCAGACGGAAGGGCATGATAATGTATCTAATGATACCAGGCGGAAGGGGATGATAATATCTTTAATGGCACCAGACGGAAGGGGATGATAATGTCTCTAATGATACCAGATGGAAGGGCATGATAATGTATCTAATGATACCAGACGGAAGGGGATGATAATGTCTTTAATGGCACCAGACGGAAGGGGAAGGTAATGTCTCTAATGATACCAGACGGAAGGGGATGATAATGTCTCTAATGATACCAGACGGAAGGGCATGATAATGTATCTAATGATACCAGACGGAAGGGGATGATAATGTCTATAATGGCACCAGACGGAAGGGGATGATAATGTCTCTAATGATACCAGACGGAAGGGCATGATAATGTATCTAATGATACCAGACGGAAGGGGATGATAATGTCTTTAATGGCACCAGACGGAAGGGGATGATAATGTCTCTAATGATACCAGACGGAAGGGCATGATAATGTATCTAATGATACCAGGCGGAAGGGGATGATAATGTCTTTAATGGCACCAGACGGAAGGGGATGATAATGTCTCTAATGATACCAGATGGAAGGGCATGATAATGTATCTAATGATACCAGACGGAAGGGGATGATAATGTCTATAATGGCACCAGACGGAAGGGGAAGGTAATGTCTATAATGATACCAGACGGAAGGGGATGATAATGTCTATAACGGCACCAGACGGAAGGGGATGATAATGTCTCTAATGATACCAGACGGAAGGGCATGATAATGTATCTAATGATACCAGACGGAAGGGCATGATAATGTCTATAATGGCACCAGACGGAAGGGGAAGGTAATGCCTCTAAAATACCAGACGGAAGGGGATGATAATGTCTTTAATGGCACCAGACGGAAGGGGAAGGTATGATACCATATTCCCTAGTTTTTTATTTATTGTATTCCTGTAAATGTTGTGATTTCCAAATGGGTAGTTAGTCTTGTTGCATCGCTGCAACTCCCTTAGGGACTCGGGAGAGGCGAAGGTCGAGAGCAATAGGTACTCAGAAACACGACCTTGCCAAGCAGCACTGCCTCTTGACACACTGGTCGCTAACCCGGAAGCCAACCTCACCAACGTGCCGGAGGAAATACCATCCAACTGACGGCCGTGTCAGCATGCAGGCGCCCGGCCCACCACAGGAGTCGCTAGAGCGCGATTGGACTAGTACATCCCGGGCCGGCCAAACCCTCACCTAACGCAGACGAAGCTGGGCCAATTGTGCGCCGCCTCATGGGCAGTGGTGTAAAGTACTTAAGTAAGAATACTTTAAAGTACTACTTAAGTAGTTTTTTGGGGGAATCTGTACTTTACTTTACTATTTACAGTGCCTTGCGAAAGTATTCGGCCCCCTTGAACTTTGCGACCTTTTGCCACATTTCAGGCTTCAAACATAAAGATATAAAACTGTATTTTTTTGTGAAGAATCAACAACAAGTGGGACACAATCATGAAGTGGAACGACATTTATTGGATATTTCAAACTTTTTTAACAAATCGAAAACTGAAAAATTGGGCGTGCAAAATTATTCAGCCCCCTTAAGTTAATACTTTGTAGCGCCACCTTTTGCTGCGATTACAGCTGTAAGTCGCTTGGGGTATGTCTCTATCAGTTTTGCACATCGAGAGACTGAAATTTTTTCCCATTCCTCCTTGCAAAACAGCTCAAGCTCAGTGAGGTTGGATGGAGAGCATTTGTGAACAGCAGTTTTCAGTTCTTTCCACAGATTCTCGATTGGATTCAGGTCTGGACTTTGACTTGGCCATTCTAACACCTGGATATGTTTATTTTTGAACCATTCCATTGTAGATTTTGCTTTATGTTTTGGATCATTGTCTTGTTGGAAGACAAATCTCCGTCCCAGTCTCAGGTCTTTTGCAGACTCCATCAGGTTTTCTTCCAGAATGGTCCTGTATTTGGCTCCATCCATCTTCCCATCAATTTTAACCATCTTCCCTGTCCCTGCTGAAGAAAAGCAGGCCCAAACCATGATGCTGCCACCACAATGTTTGACAGTGGGCATGGTGTGTTCAGGGTGATGAGCTGTGTTGCTTTTACGCCAAACGTAACGTTTTGCATTGTTGCCAAAAAGTTCAATTTTGGTTTCATCTGACCAGAGCACCTTCTTCCACATGTTTGGTGTGTCTCCCAGGTGGCTTGTGGCAAACTTTAAACAACACTTTTTATGGATATCTTTAAGAAATGGCTTTCTTCTTGCCACTCTTCCATAAAGGCCAGATTTGTGCAATATACGAATGATTGTTGTCCTATGGACAGAGTCTCCCACCTCAGCTGTAGATCTCTGCACTTCATCCAGAGTGATCATGGGCCTCTTGGCTGCATCTCTGATCAGTCTTCTCCTTGTATGAGCTGAAAGTTTAGAGGGACGGCCAGGTCTTGGTAGATTTGCAGTGGTCTGATACTCCTTCCATTTCAATATTATCGCTTGCACAGTGCTCCTTGGGATGTTTAAAGCTTGGGAAATCTTTTTGTATCCAAATCCGGCTTTAAACTTCTTCACAACAGTATCTCGGACCTGCCTGGTGTGTTCCTTGTTCTTCATGATGCTCTCTGCGCTTTTAACGGACCTCTGAGACTATCACAGTGCAGGTGCATTTATACGGAGACTTGATTACACACAGGTGGATTGTATTTATCATCATTAGTCATTTAGGTCAACATTGGATCATTCAGAGATCCTCACTGAACTTCTGGAGAGAGTTTGCTGCACTGAAAGTAAAGGGGCTGAATAATTTTGCACACCCAATTTATTAGTTTTTGATTTGTTAAAAAAGTTTGAAACATCCAATAAATGTCGTTCCACTTCATGATTGTGTCCCACTTATTGTTGATTCTTCACAAAAAAATACAGTTTTATATCTTTATGTTTGAAGCCTGAAATGTGGCAAAAGGTCGAAAAGTTCAAGGGGGCGAATACTTTCGCAAGGCACTGTATATTTTTGACAACTTTTACTTCACTACATTCCTGTAGAAAATATTTTCATTACATTCATTTTCCCTGACACCCAAAAGTACTCGTTACATTTTGAATGCTTAGCAGGACAGGAAAATGGTCCAATTCATGTACTTATCAAGATAACATCCCTGGTCATCCCTACTGCCTCTGATCTGGCAGACTCACTAAACACACTTGTATCTTTTGTAAATAATATCTGAGTGTTGGAGTCTGCCCCTGGCTATCTGTACATTTTAAAAACAAGAAAATGGTGCTGTCTGCTTTGCTTAATATAAGGAATTTTAAATAATTTAAACTTTTACTTCTACTTTTGATACTTAAGAATATTTTAGCAATTACATTTACTTTAGATACTTAAGTATATTTAAAACCAAATACTTTTAGACTTTTCCTCAAGTAGTATTTTACTGGGTGACTTTCACTTTTACTTGAGTAACTTTCTATTAAAGGTATCTATACTTTTACTCAAGTACTTTTTCCCACCACCACCACCACCCACACCCGGGTCTTGGCCGGCTACAAACACAGCCCGGGATCGAACCCGGATCTGTAGTGAAGCCTCTAGCACTTCAATACAGTGCCTTAGACCTCTGTGCCACTCGGGAGAACATGGAGCACTAGTTTTGACCACTACCCATGGGGCTATGGTCAAACAAAGTGCATTACGTAGGGAGTGTGACTGATTTGGAAATACATTTTGAATTTGCAAGTGTACATAGTTTGTCTCTTTTGACTTGTTTTAGCAGAATAAAAATTATAAAAAACTTGTTTCAGTGTTACAGTAGAGGGGTTATAATAGTCTTTATATTTACTACATACAGTACTGGGAAATTAATAAGCACTTTGCTAGAAACAAAAATCAAAGTCATCAGATCATGTTTTTTCATGTATGCATCATAATTTCCTATACCCGCTTTACAGTAGTTGTCTAGTAGTAAGGTTTCCTCTATGTCTCTGCAGTACACACGGCCTGTTGAAAACACATCCCGATCACAGGAGAAGCTGGGTCGAGGACAGAGCAACAGAGCTTCTGTGCAGCCATCAGAGACAGCACAGAGCGGCTAATGATCCTGTCTCATGACCTCAAAGATCAATGCAGCTCAGCGCTGGAGTTCTCTGCCTGTATCCCAAATGTCACCTTATTCCCTATATAGTTCCCTATATTTCATGACAAATTACATTATCAACTGAAATGATCTGTTTCTATTAGATGATATTATCAACTGAAAATATCTCTGTTTCTATTAGATGATATTATCAACTGAAATTATCTCTGTTTCTATTAGATTATATTATCCACTTTAGCACTATATAAGAGATATGTGATTTGGAGGTTCTAGCTGGAGATTCTCTGTTATAGTTGGAGATTCTCCGTTATAGTTGTAGATTCTCCATTATAGTTGTAGATTCTCCATTATAGTTGTAGATTCTCTGTTATAGTTGTAGATTCTCTGTTATAGTTGGAGATTCTCTGTTATAGTTGGAGATTCTCTGTTATAGTTGGAGATTCTCCGTTATAGTTGGAGATTCTCCATTATAGTTGTAGATTCTCCGTTATAGTTGTAGATTCTCCATTATAGTTGTAGATTCTCTGTTATAGTTGTAGATTCTCCGTTATAGTTGGAGATTCTCCATTATAGTTGTAGATTCTCTGTTATAGTTGTAGATTCTCTGTTATAGTTGGAGATTCTCTGTTATAGTTGGAGATTCTCCATTATAGTTGGAGATTCTCCATTATAGTTGTAGATTCTCCGTTATAGTTGTAGATTCTCCATTATAGTTGTAGATTCTCTGTTATAGTTGTAGATTCTCTGTTATAGTTGGAGATTCTCCATTATAGTTGTAGATTCTCCATTATAGTTGTAGATTCTCAGTTATAGTTGTAGATTCTCCATTATAGTTGTAGATTCTCTGTTATAGTTGTAGATTCTCCGTTATAGTTGTAGATTCTCCATTATAGTTGTAGATTCTCTGTTATAGTTGTAGATTCTCCGTTATAGTTGGAGATTCTCCGTTATAGTTGTAGATTCTCCGTTATAGTTGTAGATTCTCCATTATAGTTGTAGATTCTCTGTTATAGTTGGAGATTCTCTGTTATAGTTGGAGATTCTCCGTTATAGTTGGAGATTCTCCATTATAGTTGTAGATTCTCTGTTATAGTTGTAGATTCTCCATTATAGTTGTAGATTCTCTGTTATAGTTGGAGATTCTCCGTTATAGTTGGAGATTCTCCATTATAGTTGTAGATTCTCTGTTATAGTTGTAGATTCTCTGTTATAGTTGGAGATTCTCTGTTATAGTTGGAGATTTTCCGTTATAGTTGGAGATTCTCCATTATAGTTGTAGATTCTCCGTTATAGTTGTAGATTCTCCATTATAGTTGTAGATTCTCTGTTATAGTTGTAGATTCTCCGTTATAGTTGGAGATTCTCCATTATAGTTGTAGATTCTCCGTTATAGTTGTAGATTCTCTGTTATAGTTGGAGATTCTCTGTTATAGTTGGAGATTCTCCGTTATAGTTGGAGATTCTCCGTTATAGTTGGAGATTCTCCGTTATAGTTGGAGAGTCTCTGTTATAGTTGGAGAGTCTCCGTTATAGTTATAGATTCTCTGTTATAGTTGGAGATTCTCCGTTATAGTTGGAGATTCTCCATTATAGTTGTAGATTCTCTGTTATAGTTGTAGATTATCTGTTATAGTTGGAGATTCTCTGTTATAGTTGGAGATTCTCTGTTATAGTTGGAGATTCTCTGTTATAGTTGTAGATTCTCTGTTATAGTTGGAGATTCTCTGTTATAGTTGGAGATTATCCGTTATAGTTGGAGATTCTCTGTTATAGTTGTAGATTCTCTGTTATAGTTGGAGATTCTCTGTTATAGTTGGAGATTCTCTGTTATAGTTGGAGATTCTCCGTTTTAGTTGGAGATTCTCCGTTATAGTTGGAGAGTCTCTGTTATAGTTGGAGATTCTCCATTATAGTTGTAGATTCTCTGTTATAGTTGGAGATTCTCCGTTATAGTTGGAGATTCTCCATTATAGTTGGAGATTCTCCGTTATAGTTAGAGATTCTCTGTTATAGTCGGAGATTCTCCATTATAGTTGTAGATTCTCCGTTACAGTCGGAGATTCTCCATTATAGTTGGAGATTCTCTGTTATAGTTGGAGATTCTCCGTTATAGTTGGAGATTCTCCGTTATAGTCGGAGATTCTCCATTACAGTTGGAGATTCTCCGTTATAGTCGGAGATTCTCCATTATAGTTGGAGATTCTCCGTTATAGTTGGAGATTCTCCGCTATAGTTGGAGATTCTCCATTATAGTTGGAGATTCTCTGTTATAGTTGGAGATTCTCTGTTATAGTTGGAGATTCTCTGTTATAGTTGGAGATTCTCTGTTATAGTTGGAGATTCTCCATTATAGTTGGATATTCTCCGTTATAGTTGGAGATTCTCCGTTATATTTGGAGATTCTCTGTTATAGTTGTAGATTCTCCGTTATATTTGGAGATTCTCTGTTATAGTTGTAGATTCTCCGTTATAGTTGGAGATTCTCCGTTATAGTTGGAGATTCTCCATTATAGTTGGAGATTCTCCATTATAGTTGGAGATTCTCCGTTATAGTTGGAGATTCTCCGTTATATTTGGAGATTCTCTGTTATAGTTGGAGATTCTCTGTTATAGTTGGAGATTCTCCGTTATATTTGGAGATTCTCTGTTATAGTTGGAGATTCTCCGTTATAGTTGGAGATTCTCCATTATAGCTAAAGGAGTTGGGCTCAAACATCGCTCCTCGACATAAAAATAGTATATAAAAAAAATAGCTTCATTTCACACTAAGAACATAGGATATAAGAAATTGATATAGAAATAAATGTATGATACATTTATAATAGTATATTTACTGATATTACAGTGAATTTCACAATAGCATTTTTGATTACCAATCTGATGTATAAACTCCTGACTAATCTAAGAAAATACTGAGAAGTGTATTTAAAAAAATCCCACTTTCATTGTAAAGAGACGGGTCAGGGCTTCTGTTCCACTGATTCCCAACAGAGGGCTCTGCAGAGTGATGTCCACACAGAGTTCAACACTAGGCTACCATATGATCCACTGACCATTTACAATATTAAGGGACTGTTTGCATCTAGTGTCTCAGAGCAGGAGTGCTGATCTAGGATCAGCCCCCCCCCGTCCATGTTATCTTATTCAGTGTGATCTAAAGGACAAAACTGATCAGAAATCAGCACACTTACGATGAGACACTCAATACGTATGGTTCCTGATAACAGCACTAGGGAGAATCTAGACCCACTCCCATGTTGGATCGTGCCCATTAAAATATTAATATCTAAAAATCACTGAGAAGAATCGCTGATATTTCTCTTTTTCATGACAAATTACATTATCAACTGAAATGATCTGTCTCTATTAGATGGTACTATCAACTGAAATTATCTCTGTTTCTATTAGATGATATTATCAACTGAAATTATCTCTGTTTCTATTAGATGATACTATCAACTGAAATGATCCCTGTTTCTATTAGATGATATTATCAACTGAAATGATCCCTGTTTCTATTAGATGATATTATCAACTGAAATGATCCCTGTTTCTATTAGATGATATAATTTCAGTTGATAATCTCTGTTTCTATTAGATGATATTATCAACTGAAATTATCTCTGTTTCTATTAGATGATATTATCAACTGAAATGATCCCTGTTTCTATTAGATTATATAATTTCAGTTGATAATCTCTGTTTCTATTAGATGATATAATTTCAGTTGATAATCTCTGTTTCTATTAGATGATATTATCAACTGAAATTATCTCTGTTTCTATTAGATGATATTATCAACTGAAATTATCTCTGTTTCTATTAGATGATACTATCAACTGAAATTATCTCTGTTTCTATTAGATGATACTATCAACTGAAATTATCTCTGTTTCTATTAGATGATATTATCAACTGAAAATATCTCTGTTTCTATTAGATGATATTATCAACTGAAATTATCTCTGTTTCTATTAGATGATATTATCAACTGATATTATCTCTGTTTCTATTAGATGATATTATCAACTGAAAACATCCAACCTTAAGTGTATGAGTTTCTAATTAGATCGTATTCTCTCTCCCCCCCCGTATCTATTTCTATATCTACCCTCTCTGTTTACCCCCTCTCTCTCTCTCTCCCACTCTCTCTCTCTCTCCCACTCTCTCTCTCTCTCACCCTCTCTGTTTACCCCCACTCTCTCACCCTCTCTGTTTACCCCCACTCTCTCTCTCTCACTCTCTCACCCACTCTCTCACCCTCTCTGTTTACCCCCACTCTCTCTCTCTCTCTCTCTCTCTCTCACACTTGGTTTTTCAGAGGCTTATATCTCAGACTCTTCTCACCAGAACGTCCTCCTTCTGCCCTGAAGCAATAAGGGACTATAGCGCTGTAGATGTTTGCTGAGAGAGAAAAAAAGTCCCACTAGTCTTCTCCTCTTCATGATGGTAGATTGAACATTCAGAGTGTGGAAGTAAACCAAAAACCCCTACAACCCTAAACAGAACCAGGGAACAGCAACAGCCAACCTCCATAATTTATTCATACGTTTCTCTTCTTTCACATAGAGAACTTCCTTAGTCAACAGCAATTAGTGCTGCGGAGAGAAGTTACAGCTCCCCTGATTAAACAAATCACATCTACTGCATGAATACTAAATTACATTAATTACTACTAGTGTACAGAAGCAGTCTAGGCACACTATCATGCACTAAATAGGGAAAATGGTACCATTTGGGATGCAGTCATTAATTATTAGTGTATAGAAGCAGAAGAAACAGTCCTGGGTTTTGAAGTCGTGATTTGGTAGGTCTGGGTTATGTTTTGAAGTCGTGATTTGGTAGGTCTGGGTTAGGTTTTGAAGTCGTGAACTGGTAGGTCTGGGTTAGGTTTTGAAGTCGTGAACTGGTAGGTCTGGGTTAGGTTTTGAAGTCGTGAACTGGTAGGTCTGGGTTAGGTTTTGAAGTCGTGAACTGGTAGGTCTGGGTTAGGTTTTGAAGTCGCGATTGGTAGGTTTTGAAGTCGTGATTTGGTAGGTCTGGGTTAGGTTTTGAAGTCGTGATTTGGTAGGTCTGGGTTAGGTTTTGAAGTCGTGAACTGGTAGGTCTGGGTTAGGTTTTGAAGTCGTAAACTGGTAGGTCTGGGTTAGGTTTTGAAGTCGTGATTTGGTAGGTCTGGGTTAGGTTTTGAAGTCGTGATTTGGTAGGTCTGGGTTAGGTTTTGAAGTCGTGATTTGGTAGGTCTGGGATAGGTTTTGAAGTCGTGATTTGGTAGGTCTGGGATAGGTTTTGAAGTCGTGATTTGGTTGGTCTGGGTTAGGTTTTGAAGTTGTGATGTGGTAGGTCTGGGTTAGGTTTTGAAGTCGTGATCTGGTAGGTCTGGGTTAGGTTTTGAAGTTGTGATGTGGTAGGTCTGGGTTAGGTTTTGAAGTCGTGATTTGGTAGGTCTGGGTTAGGTTTTGAAGTCGTGATTTGGTAGGTCTGGGTTAGGTTTTGAAGTCGTGATTTGGTAGGTCTGGGTTAGGTTTTGAAGTCGTGATTTGGTAGGTCTGGGATAGGTTTTGAAGTCATGATTTGGTAGGTCTGGGATAGGTTTTGAAGTCGTGATTTGGTAGGTCTGGGATAGGTTTTGAAGTCATGATTTGGTAGGTCTGGGATAGGTTTTGAAGTCGTGATTTGGTAGGTCTGGGTTAAGTTTTGAAGTCGTGATTTGGTAGGTCTGGGTTAAGTTTTGAAGTCGTGATGTGGTAGGTCTGGGATAGGTTTTGAAGTCATGATTTGGTAGGTCTGGGATAGGTTTTGAAGTCGTGATTTGGTAGGTCTGGGTTAAGTTTTGAAGTTGTGATGTGGTAGGTCTGGGTTAGGTTTTGAAGTCGTGATCTGGTAGGTCTGGGTTAGGTTTTGAAGTCGTGATGTGGTAGGTCTGGGTTAGGTTTTGAAGTCGTAAACTGGTAGGTCTGGGTTAGGTTTTGAAGTCGTGATTTGGTAGGTCTGGGTTAGGTTTTGAAGTCGTGATTTGGTAGGTCTGGGTTAGGTTTTGAAGTCGTGATTTGGTAGGTCTGGGTTAGGTTTTGAAGTCGTGATTTGGTAGGTCTGGGTTAGGTTTTGAAGTCGTGATTTGGTAGGTCTGGGTTAGGTTTTGAAGTCGTGATTGGTAGGTTTTGAAGTCGTGATGTGGTAGGTCTGGGTTAGGTTTTGAAGTCGTGATTTGGTAGGTCTGGGTTAGGTTTTGAAGTCGTGATTTGTTAGGTCTGGGTTAGGTTTTGAAGTCGTGATTGGTAGGTTTTGAAGTCGTGATGTGGTAGGTCTGGGTTAGGTTTTGAAGTCGTGATTTGGTAGGTCTGGGTTAGGTTTTGAAGTCGTGATTTGTTAGGTCTGGGTTAGGTTTTGAAGTCGTGATTTGGTAGGTCTGGGTTAGGTTTTGAAGTCGTGATGTGGTAGGTCTGGGTTAGGTTTTGAAGTCGTGATTTGGTAGGTCTGGGTTAGGTTTTGAAGTCGTGATTTGTTAGGTCTGGGTTAGGTTTTGAAGTCGTGATTTGGTAGGTCTGGGTTAGGTTTTGAAGTCGTGATTGGTAGGTTTTGAAGTCGTGATGTGGTAGGTTTTGAAGTCGTGATGTGGTAGGTCTAGGTTAGGTTTTGAAGTCGTGATTTGGTAGGTCTGGGTTAGGTTTTGAAGTCGTGATTTGGTAAGTCTGGGTTAGGTTTTGAAGTCGTGATTTGGTAGGTCTGGGGACAGAAGCTTGTAAGGAGCCTGTGGGCGTCAGACTTGATACACCGGTACCTTTTGCCGTGCGGAAGCAGAGAGAACCCGGTCCTTCCATTCACACTGCCTGATAGAGGTCCTGGATGGCTGTCCGCACCACCCTCTGTAGTTGCCATGCAATCGAGGGCGGTGCTATTGCCATATCAAGCAGTCATACAGCCAGTCAAGATGCTCTCGATGGCGCAGCTGTAGAACTTTGAGGGCCTACATATAATTCACTACAATATATTTGCCTAATGTGTACCCAATTATATTATATAGTACTTTAAGGATGGAATAAGTAGCCTGACACATGGTCTATTACTAAGTCATCCTACATCCTAAAGTATTCAGACCCCTTGACTTTTTGCACATTTTATTACGTTACAGCCCTAATCTAAAATTTATTGAAATTGTCATCCCCCCCATCATCAAACTACGCACAATTCCCGATAATGACAAATAGCAAAAACAGGTTTAGAAATGTAGCAAATTTACTACAAATAAAAAACTGTAAGATCACATTTACATAAGTATTGAGACCCTTTACTCAGTACTTTGTTGAAGCACCTTTAGCAGCGATTACAGCCTCAAGTCTTCTTGGGTGTGATGCTACAAGCTTGGCACACCTGTATTTGGGAAGTTTCTCCCATTCTTCTCTGCAGATTCTCTCAAGCTCTGTCAGGTTGGATGGGGAGCATCGCTGCACAGCTATTTTCAGGTCTCTCCAGAGATGTTTGATCAGGTTCAAGTCCGGGCTCTGGCTGGGCTAGTCAAGGACATTGAGACTTTTCCCAAAGCCACTCCTGCGTTGTCTTGGCTGTGTGCTTAGGGTTGTCCTGTTGGAAGGTGAACCATTGCCCTAGTCTGATGTCCTGAGCGCTCTGGAGCAGGTTTTCATCAAGGATCTCTCTGTACTTTGCTCTGTTCATCTTTCTCTCAATCCTGACTAGTCTCCCAGTCCCCACCACTGAAAATCATCCCTACAGCATGATGCTGCCACCACCATGCTTGACCATAGGGATGGTGCCAGGTTTCCTCCAGATGTGACACTTGGCATTCAGGCCAAAAAGAACCTTGGTTTCATCAGACCAGAGAATCTTATTTCTCATGATCTGCGTGTCCTTTTGGCAAACTCCAAGCGGGCTGTTATGTGCCTTTGGCTTCCGTCTGGTCACTCTACCATAAAGGCCTGATTGGTGGAGTGCTGCAGAGATGGTTGTCCTTCTGAAAGGTTCTCCTGTCTCCACAGAGGAACTCTGGAGCTCTGTCAGGGTGACCATCAGGCCCTTCTCCCATGATTGGTCAGTTTTGCTGGGCGGCCATCTTTAGGAAGAGACTTGCCGGTTCCAAACTTCTTCCATTTAAGAACTGTGTTCTTGCGGACCTTCAATGTTGCAAAACTTTTTGGTACCCTTCACCAGATCTGTGAACCGACAACCCTGTCTCGGCGCTATACAGACAATTCCTTCGACCTCATGGCTTGGTTTTTGCTCTGGCATGCACTGTCAACTGTGGGACCTTATATAGACAGGTGTGTGCCTTTCCAAATCATGTCCAATCAATTGAATTTACCACGGGTGGACTCCAATCAAGTTGTAGAAACATCTCAAGGATGATCAATGGAAACAGGATGCACCTGAGTTCAATTTCGAGACTTATAGCAAAGATTCTGAATACTTATGTAAATAAGGTATTTCTGTTTTTCATTTTTAATACATTTGCAAAACATTTCTTCATTATGGGTTATTGTGTGTAGATTAATGAGGAAAAATAATAATTTACTAAATTTTAGAATAAGTCTTAACGTTACAAAATGTGGATAAAATGAAGGGGTCTGAATCCTTTCCGAATGCACCGTGTGTTACATCATCTGGTTTTATCTACTATGATAGGCCTTGACTCCTTAAAATACCAACATGTTGTTGGCAAACAGCTCAAGCTTCAGCCATTGGCCTTTACAGTCCTGTGTTGAGGAAAAAACGACCTCAAAGCCCTGATATGAACACATTGGGTTGTGTAACTCAGGGCACAGCGGGGTGGATTGCTCCACCGTTCTATTCCAAAATGGCACCCTATCCTCTATATAGTGCACTACATTTGATCAAGCCTGGTCAAAAGCAGTGTACCAAATAGGGAATAGGGTGCCATTTGGACCGATTCAACCGTCACGTGAAAAAAACATGAACACACTTTGTCCAAATCAATGTGTTTGTATGAACTTACCAAGATGGGATGTCAAAGAGCAATTTCACAATAAACTATAAACACACAGTATAAATTGCTGTTAGATTTAGCAAATCTACTTCGAATATCTCTGTTCACTAGTACATAGTAATCGTATCTATTTGAGTAGAATCAGATGCGAGGATTCTGTCATATTTAGCCTACAATTTTTACTATCCGTCTCGCTATCTCATTTTTGAACGAGACGAATGAAGTAGTTTGTATCACGTTGTAGGTTAAGATTGTAACAATGATATTTTTGTAGCATAATATCTAATGTTGCAACGTGGTAACGAACAATCCTGTGCCCTCATAATCTTTGACATTGGGGTTCATTTTCAGAGCAGTGTTTAAAGACTACAAGAATGTGACAGTGATTTCCTACTTCCAAAACGCTTCCGCTGTCATCTTAAAGAAACACACCGCCTCTCATCAAGCATCATCATGTTTTATTTGATTTTATTGGAGTGGATCGGGGTGATAAAGTTGGTATTGTGATAGGCTGGGGCGGATCAGAATGACCCTGATTCGCTGTTGTCTCTGAACCCTTTCTGGCACGTAACAAAGGCTCAGCCGTGACTGTCACTTGTGTTCTACCAGCTGCGACACTCGGTGCTCGATTGCTTTCGACTGTAAGGACCATGGCGGATACATGGGATAATGTTACAATTCCTGAGTTCAACTCCCTTCTTCAAATGGATCCCTACCTCAAGCAGTACGAAAAGGACTTCAGGAGGAGGTAAAAAAAGGCTTTTTCAGCGCTAAAATGCTGCACAGCTCACAGTTCAAGCTCGTCGCTGTACCGTGCACAACCGTCAGGCTCGAGCTGGTATACATGTCTGTTCGTAAAAACACCAGAAACACCAGATAGATACATATTTGTTCAGATCCTACAGTCGCCTTCTAGTACATTCAGTGAGTGACATTTGAGAAAACCGCAGCATAGCGGTCGCATGACCGGTCGGTGCCCTTAACTGTCGCAGTGACCAGAAGCCCGGGCTAACCGGTTTGCTAATGGTATGGTGTTCGTTCGCCTGTCATCCTTACTACAATACCAAATATTCTCCTCGACGTGGTCATACTATTATATAGTCATGTTAGCTATGTCTTTGGTGCCAGTGGCTGGCCGGTAGTAAACTAGCTACCACACTCTTTCACCATCCATCCCTCCTTCCTCAGCTTTGACAACTCATTTGTTCCAGCCAGCCAGGTGGTTCCGCCCAGTGTATGACTGAACACGCCAGCATGGTTGAGGAGGCAGGCACCCTACTTCTCTGTCTGTGTGTGTGTGTGTGTGTCAGAGCATTATTATTAGCTACATTCAGAGCCTAAAACCATGTGGTTCTGGCTAGTAGATACAGTGTAACACTTCTGCTGCTGGCCTGTGACGTTCTTCATCAGATGCAACATTGTAGCATCACTATAGCTGTATGACTGTGGTCATAACCATCGACTGACTAGATAGGTGACAACGTTAAGATGTTTGTCTCCATGATGTTTCCAGATACAATCCACTAGTCAAATGTTATGAATCATAATTTAACAATTATTTTATTTCACTAACGTCAACCACTGTCTTCTACTGCATTACTTAATGTATCAGAAGTATAGGGACTTTTATACTGAACACAAAAACATATGAACACAACAATTTCAACATACCCAGTTTAATAGAATCACAGGCATCATCATCGTGTCAATTCTCTGGGTGCTGTGTGTAGGCTAGTCTCTGTAGCAGACTCTGGGTAGACTACCGTCTCTGTAGCAGACTCTGGGTAGACTACAGTCTCTGTAGCAGACTCTGGGTAGACTACAGTCTCTGTAGCAGACTCTGGGTAGACTACAGTCTCTGTAGCAGACTCTGGGTAGACTACAGTCTCTGTAGCAGACTCTGGGTAGACTACAGTCTCTGTAGCAGACTCTGGGTAGACTACAGTCTCTGTAGCAGACTCTGGGTAGACTACCGTCTCTGTAGCAGACTCTGGGTAGACTACAGTCTCTGTAGCAGACTCTGGGTAGACTACCGTCTCTGTAGCAGACTCTGGGTAGACTACAGTCTCTGTAGCAGACTCTGGGTAGACTACCGTCTCTGTAGCAGACTCTGGGTAGACTACAGTCTCTGTAGCAGACTCTGGGTGCTGTGTGTAGGCTAGTCTACAGACATCTGGGTGCTGTATGTAGGTTAATCTCTGTAGCAGACTCTGGGTGCTGTATGTAGGCTAGTCTACAGACCCCTGGGTGCTGTATGTAGGTTAATCTCTGTAGCAGACTCTGGGTGCTGTATGTAGGCTAGTCTACAGACCTCTGGGTGCTGTATGTAGGCTAGTCTCTGTAGCAGACTCGGGGGGCTGTATGTAGGCTAGTCTACAGACCTCTGGGTGCTGTATGTAGGCTAGTCTTTGTAGCAGACTCTGGGTGCTGTATGTAGGCTAGTCTACAGACCTCTGGGTGCTGTATGTAGGCTAGTCTTTGTAGCAGACTCGGGGTGCTGTATGTAGGCTAGTCTACAGACCTCTGGGTGCTGTATGTAGGCTAGTCTCTGTAGCAGACTGGGTGCTGTCTGTAGGCTAGTCTCTGTAGCAGACTTGGGGTGCTGTGTTTAGGCTAGTCTCTGTAGCAGACTCTGGGTGCTGTATGTAGGCTAGTCTACAGACCTCTGGGTGCTGTATGTAGGCTAGTCTTTGTAGCAGACTCTGGGTGCTGTATGTAGGCTAGTCTACAGACCTCTGGGTGCTGTGTTTAGGCTAGTCTCCGTAGCAGACTCTGGGTGCTGTATGTAGGCTAGTCTACAGACCTACTGACAGTACAGTGGCCTACTCGTACCATGTGAGCCATTCAGACAGATCCAAATGGGCCCAGATCACTGTGTAGGGAATAATTGACCGTTTGTGTGCAGAGTACAAGTAGTTAACTATAGTTGACTATAGTGAAGCATCCTTTTTATTCTGTAGTATTTTAGTATTGTGGAGTCGCTACAATGTTGTTGATCCATCCTCCGTTTTCTGCCATTCAACTTTGTACCTTTTAAAAAAAAAAAAAAAAAAAAATTCACCAATGGCCTCGCGGTGACGTCCCTGAGCTGTTTCCTTCCTGTCTTTTCAGTTCCAAAGGACGACTGCATCTTTGATGTGTCTGAGTAGTTTAATAATTCATCCACAGCCTAATTATTTGCTTGACCATGCTAAAAGATATATTCAATGTCTGATTTGTCATCGTTCCCCGTTTACCAACCCCCTGCCCTTCTTTGTGAGGCTCTTTGAAAAGCTCCTGGTCTTTGTAGTTTAATCTTTTTCAAAAGCTCCTGGTCTTTGTAGTTTAATCTTTTTCAAAAGCTCCTGGTCTTTGTAGTTTAATCTTTTTCAAAAGCTCCTGGTCTTTGTAGTTTAATCTTTTTCAAAAGCTCCTGGTCTTTGTAGTTTAATCTGTGCTTGAAATTCTGATACATGACTCTGGGACCTTACAGATGTTGTATGTATTTTATAAATTTTTATTTTACCTTTTTATTTCACTAGGCAAGTCAGTTAAGAACAAATCCTTATTTGCGGGACAGAGGAAGGGGGGTAGTCATTCCAAAAAAATAATGTCAAAAAGTTCAAGGTGGTGTGAACTTCCTATAGGCACTCTGTACCTTTCAATACTATTTTGAGATCACAGGCCTACTGGTTGGCTACACTGTGAATAAAACATGCTGATATCTTATCCAGGCAGAAAACAACGTCGTCTGTAGTCTACCCAGAAAACAACGGTTCTGTGTAATTTAGCCCCTGTCCCCTGGGTGCTGGAATAGGCAGTGAACCTGGGACTTACACATTTTTTACACTGCTGTTTAATTAACTCCTGGTTCAGATACAGACAGTGCAATTTGTGACTGAATGCCATTCGTGTCTCTCCAGGGTGGTCACTAATAGTTAATTACAGCTACATTACTGTAGCATTTATTTTTTTCAGCTTACCTTAGGCTATAGTAGTAGTCCATACTGTAGTTAAATGCACACATCTTTAAAACATTATTTTATTTTTAATAGGGTACTTGGCTAAAACAGATACACTTGAACATATTGGGTATTGGCTGACTGAGTGTTTGTGGTTCAAATGGCACCCTATTCTTTCTTCCTACATGGTGCACTGTAGCCCAACAAGGGTTCATAGTGCAATATAGTGTGTGTGGATTCTGAGTCTCTTAAATTTTGTCCGTATGTAGACTTTGTGTCTGTATAAAGAGCCACTTTAAACAATGCTACTTAATATAATGTTTACATACCCTACATTATTATTATTATTATTATTATTATTATTATACTTTGATTTGATTATATTCTGTTTATTGTGGCATCACTGTTTTCACCAAATCATATTCCTGTACACAGGTTTATTTGGTGAAATATCGCTGCTTCCTTCTGAATAGGGAACCGTCTGGGCCAGCGACAGAGTCTCATGTGTTGGACAGAGTAACTTGATGTGAACTCATTTCTGTTGACGAGGTTCCTTTTGTGGTGAATGGCCCTGCGCCGACCTTCTCTTGACAGGTCTGGTTGTCTTAGGTAAACAGAACAACAGGGTTCTACAGTCAACAGACGGAGGTGACCGACAACCTTTCAGGTCGTTACTGGGCTGCTGATGTTTTTTTGCTGCTTCAGTCTGGTCGTTGTGATTTACATTTTACATTTTTTAAAGAGACAGTGTTCATCACTAGGCGGCTTCCACCCGGTTACGTAACCCTGCACCTTAGAGGTTGCTGCCCCATATACACCACAGTTCAAAAGATTGTGGTCACTTAGAAATGTCCTTGTTTTTGAAAGAAAAGCAAATGGATTTTTTTTTTCTTCTCTTCATTAAAATAACATAAAACTGATCAGAAATACAGTGTAGACATTGTTAATGTTGTAAGTGACTGTTGTAGCTGGAAACGGCTTGACTAATTATTTTTTACGTTTTGGCTCATTCAGTTCACCAATCCGTTCGGCCTTTAGTACCCTTTAATTAACATTGAAAAGCCAATCCATTCTTTCTTAGCCAATTAAAAATCTCTCCCGGTCTTCTGAATCAAGCTTGTGACGTCTTTACAGTAGCCTCAGTTTCATACTGTATTGTCTTCGCAGTAGACTCAGTTTCATTCTGTATTGTCTTTGCAGTAGACTCAGTTTCATACTGTATTGTCTTTGCAGTAGACTCAGTTTCATACTGTATTGTCTTTGCAGTAGACTCAGTTTCATTCTGTATTGTCTTTGCAGTAGTCTCAGTTTCATTCTGTATTGTCTTTGCAGTAGCCTCAGTTTCATACTGTATTGTCTTTGCAGTAGACTCAGTTTCATTCTGTATTGTCTTTGCAGTAGACTCAGTTTCATACTGTATTGTCTTTGCAGTAGTCTCAGTTTCATACTGTATTGTCTTTGCAGTAGACTCAGTTTCATTCTGTATTGTCTTTGCAGTAGTCTCAGTTTCATTCTGTATTGTCTTTGCAGTAGCCTTAGTTTCATACTGTATTGTCTTTGCAGTAGACTCAGTTTCATTCTGTATTGTCTTTGCAGTAGACTCAGTTTCATTCTGTATTGTCTTTGCAGTAGACTCAGTTTCATTCTGTATTGTCTTTGCAGTAGACTCAGTTTCATTCTGTATTGTCTTTGCAGTAGACTCAGTTTCATTCTGTATTGTCTTTACAGTAGCTTCAGTTTCATTCTGTATTGTCTTTACAGTAGCTTCAGTTTCATACTGTATTGTCTTTACAGTAGCTTCAGTTTCATACTGTATTGTCTTTACAGTAGCCTTAGTTTCATACTGTACTGTCTAAGCAGTAGACTATGCTTCTGAGGGGCAGCTAGCCTGAACACACCCAGTCAAAGATTTTCAGTTTGCAGGCAGACACTGGAATACATTTGAGTCATTTTAGCGAGTTGCAGCTGTCCAGACAGGAAATGACAAGTGCCTGGATTAAGGACCTGCGTCTCTTCCATCCGTGGAGTAGGGTCGTACTCTACGGATGTCGTAGGGCATGAACCTGCAGGATCGAGTCACTGCTTTGATGTTTGCAGGAAGACAACAGGGGTGTTGTCCAGGGTTACGCCAAGATGCTTTGATGTTTGCAGGAAGACAACAGGGGTGTTGTCCAGGGTTACGCCAAGATGCTTTGATGTTTGCAGGAAGACAACAGGGGTGTTGTCCAGGGTTACGCCAAGATGCTTTAATGTTTGCAGGAAGACAACAGGGGTGTTGTCCAGGGTTACCCCAAGATGCTTTAATGTTTGCAGGAAGACAACAGGGGTGTTGTCCAGGGTTACCCCAAGATGCTTTAATGTTTGCAGGAAGACAACAGGGGTGTTGTCCAGGGTTACCCCAAGATGCTTTGATGTTTGCAGGAAGACGACAGGGGTGTTGTCCAGGGTTACCCCAAGATGCTTTGATGTTTGCAGGAAGACAACAGGGGTGTTGTCCAGGGTTACCCCAAGATGCTTTAATGTTTGCAGGAAGACAACAGGGGTGTTGTCCAGGGTTACCCCAAGATGCTTTGATGTTTGCAGGAAGACAACAGGGGTGTTGTCCAGGGTTACCCCAAGATGCTTTGATGTTTGCAGGAAGACAACAGGGGTGTTGTCCAGGGTTACCCCAAGATGCTTTAATGTTTGCAGGAAGACAACAGGGGTGTTGTCCAGGGTTACCCCAAGATGCTTTAATGTTTGCAGGAAGACAACAGGGGTGTTGTCCAGGGTTACCCCAAGATGCTTTAATGTTTGCAGGAAGACAACAGGGGTGTTGTCCAGGGTTACCCCAAGATGCTTTGATGTTTGCAGGAAGACGACAGGGGTGTTGTCCAGGGTTACCCCAAGATGCTTTGATGTTTGCAGGAAGACAACAGGGGTGTTGTCCAGGGTTACCCCAAGATGCTTTAATGTTTGCAGGAAGACAACAGGGGTGTTGTCCAGGGTTACCCCAAGATGCTTTGATGTTTGCAGGAAGACAACAGGGGTGTTGTCCAGGGTTACCCCAAGATGCTTTGATGTTTGCAGGAAGACAACAGGGGTGTTGTCCAGGGTTACCCCAAGATGCTTTAATGTTTGCAGGAAGACAACAGGGGTGTTGTCCAGGGTTACCCCAAGATGCTTTAATGTTTGCAGGAAGACAACAGGGGTGTTGTCCAGGGTTACCCCAAGATGCTTTAATGTTTGCAGGAAGACAACAGGGGTGTTGTCCAGGGTTACGCCAAGATGCTTTGATGTTTGCAGGAAGACGACAGGGGGGTTGTCCAGGGTTACCCCAAGATGCTTTAATGTTTGCAGCAAGACGACAGGGGGGTTGTCCAGGGTTACCCCAAGATGCTTTAATGTTTGCAGGAAGACGACAGGGGTGTTGTCCAGGGTTAAGCCAAGATGCTTTGATGTTTGCAGGAAGACAACAGGGGTGTTGTCCAGGGTTACCCCAAGATGCTTTGATGTTTGCAGGAAGACAACAGGGGTGTTGTCCAGGGTTACCCCAAGATGCTTTGATGTTTGCAGGAAGACGACAGGGGTGTTGTCCAGGGTTAAGCCAAGATGCTTTAATGTTTGCAGGAAGACGACAGGGGGGTTGTCCAGGGTTACGCCAAGATGCTTTAATGTTTGCAGGAAGACAACAGGGGTGTTGTCCAGGGTTACGCCAAGATGCTTTAATGTTTGCAGGAAGACGACAGGGGTGTTGTCCAGGGTTACCCCAAGATGCTTTAATGTTTGCAGGAAGACGACAGGGGTGTTGTCCAGGGTTACCCCAAGATGCTTTAATGTTTGCAGGAAGACAACAGGGGTGTTGTCCAGGGTTACCCCAAGATGCTTTGATGTTTGCAGGAAGACGACAGGGGTGTTGTCCAGGGTTACCCCAAGATGCTTTAATGTTTGCAGGAAGACAACAGGGGTGTTGTCCAGGGTTACCCCAAGATGCTTTAATGTTTGCAGGAAGACAACAGGGGTGTTGTCCAGGGTTACGCCAAGATGCTTTAATGTTTGCAGGAAGACAACAGGGGTGTTGTCCAGGGTTACCCCAAGATGCTTTGATGTTTGCAGGAAGACAACAGGGGGGTTGTCCAGGGTTACCCCAAGATGCTTTGATGTTTGCAGGAAGACAACAGGGGTGTTGTCCAGGGTTACCCCAAGATGCTTTAATGTTTGCAGGAAGACAACAGGGGTGTTGTCCAGGGTTACCCCAAGATGCTTTAATGTTTGCAGGAAGACAACAGGGGTGTTGTCCAGGGTTACGCCAAGATGCTTTAATGTTTGCAGGAAGACAACAGGGGTGTTGTCCAGGGTTACCCCAAGATGCTTTGATGTTTGCAGGAAGACGACAGGGGTGTTGTCCAGGGTTACCCCAAGATGCTTTGATGTTTGCAGGAAGACGACAGGGGGGTTGTCCAGGGTTACCCCAAGATGCTTTGATGTTTGCAGGAAGACGACAGGGGTGTTGTCCAGGGTTACCCCAAGATGCTTTGATGTTTGCAGGAAGACGACAGGGGTGTTGTCCAGGGTTACGCCAAGATGCTTTGCACACTGGGAGTCACTCTGTCACGTTTTATGAGTGACAAAGTGAGGGCTTTGTCATAGGCGCTCTGCTGCCTTTAGCTCTGTCCCTAGACGTGTCCCTGCCACATCTGCCTGTCGAGCAGGATGACAAACAATTTTACATATAGAGGCAGGCATGGCGGGAGCTGGGTTTGTGTCCCAAATGACTCACTGTTCCCTATATAGTGCACTTCTTTTGACTAGGCCCCCATAGTGCACTGCCCTATGTCGAGAATAGGTTGCCGTTTGGAACGTACACCTACAGGCGCTGCTGCAGGGGGCAGGTTAAACCTTGATCAGCCCCAAGTGTGCTGCCGGAGGGCCTCGTAGGACTAAAACTAACACTGTGTCAGCCTCCTGTGTGCTGCTGGAGGCCCTCGAAGGACTAACGCAAAAACACAGGCATGGAAATCAACAGCCTTCGCTTGGCGTTGCTACAGCCAGGAGGGAGCTTGCTGCTTTGGTGGATCAGTGATAGGAATTCAGATGAATGATCACAGAGAGACACCCCAGTATACAGACCTGTAGGGGGAGAGGGGGAGGTATACAGACCTGTAGGGGGGAGAGAGAGGTATACAGACCTGTAGGGACCAGAGAGAGAGAGAGAGGTATACAGACCTGTAGGGACCAGAGAGAGAGAGAGGTATACAGACCTGTAGGGACCAGAGAGAGAGAGAGAGAGGTATACAGACCTGTAGGGACCAGAGAGAGAGAGAGGTATACAGACCTGTAGGGACCAGAGAGAGAGAGAGAGGTATACAGACCTGTGGGGACCAGAGAGAGAGAGAGAGAGGTATACAGACCTGTAGGGACCAGAGAGAGAGAGAGAGAGGTATACAGACCTGTAGGGACCAGAGAGAGAAAGAGAGGTATACAGACCTGTAGGGACCAGAGAGAGAGAGAGAGGTATACAGACCTGTATGGAACAGAGGGAGAGGTATACAGACCTGTAGGGAACAGAGAGAGAGGTATACAGACCTGTAGGGAACAGAGAGAGAGGTATACAGACCTGTAGGGAACAGAGAGAGGGGTATACAGACCTGTAGGGAACAGAGAGAGGGGTATACAGACCTGTAGGGAACAGAGAGAGGGGTATACAGACCTGTAGGGAACAGAGAGAGGGGTATACAGACCTGTAGGGAACAGAGAGAGGGGTATACAGACCTGTAGGGAACAGAGAGAGGGGTATACAGACCTGTAGGGAACAGAGAGAGGGGTATACAGACCTGTAGGGAACAGAGAGAGGGGTATACAGACCTGTAGGGAACAGAGAGAGGGGTATACAGACCTGTAGGGAACAGAGAGAGGGGTATACAGACCTGTAGGGAACAGAGAGAGGGGTATACAGACCTGTAGGGAACAGAGAGAGGGAGACCTGTAGGGAACAGAGAGAGGGAGACCTGTAGGGAACAGAGAGAGAGAGACCTGTAGGGAACAGAGAGAGAGAGACCTGTAGGGAACAGAGAGAGAGAGACCTGTAGGGAACAGAGAGAGAGAGACCTGTAGGGAACAGAGAGAGAGACCTGTAGGGAACAGAGAGAGAGAGACCTGTAGGGAACAGAGAGGGAGAGATCTGTAGGGAACAGAGAGAGAGACACCTGTAGGGAACAGAGAGGGAGAGATCTGTAGGGAACAGAGAGAGAGAGAGATTGTTAAAACACTGTATATATCTATAATATGACATTTGTAATGTCTTTACTATTTTGAAACCTCTGTATGTGTAATGTTTACTGTTCATTTTTGTTGTTTTTCACTTTATATATTTACTTTGTATGTTGTCTACCTCACTTGCTTTGGCAATGTTAACACATGTTTCCCATGCCAATAAAGCCCTTGAATTGAATTGAATTGAGAGACCTGTAGGGAACAGAGAGAGAGAGAGACCTGTAGGGAACAGAGAGAGAGAGGTATACAGACCTATAGGGACCAGAGAGAGAGGGAGGTATACAGACCTGTAGGGACGAGAGAGAGAGAGACCTGTAGGGACGAGAGAGAGAGAGACCTGTAGGGAACAGAGAGAGAGACAGAGAGAGAGACCTGTAGGGAACAGAGAGAGAGAGAGAGAGACCTGTAGGGAACAGAGAGAGAGAGAGAGAGAGAGAGAGAGAGACCTGTAGGGAACAGAGAGAGAGAGAGAGAGAGAGACCTGTAGGGAACAGAGAGAGAGAGAGAGAGAGAGAGACCTGTAGGGAACAGAGAGAGAGAGAGAGAGAGAGAGAGACCTGTAGGGAACAGAGAGAGAGAGAGACCTGTAGGGAACAGAGAGAGAGAGAGAGAGAGAGACCTGTAGGGAACAGAGAGAGAGAGAGAGAGAGACCTGTAGGGAACAGAGAGAGAGAGAGAGAGAGAGACCTGTAGGGAACACACACAGAGAGAGAGAGAGACCTGTAGGGAACACACAGAGAGAGAGAGAGACCTGTAGGGAACAGAGAGGGAGAGAGAGAGAGAGAGAGAGAGAGACCTGTAGGGAACAGAGAGAGAGAGACCTGTAGGGAACAGAGAGAGAGAGACCTGTAGGGAACACACAGAGAGAGAGACCTGTAGGGAAGAGAGAGAGAGAGAGACCTGTAGGGAAGAGAGAGAGAGAGAGAGACCTGTAGGGAAGAGAGAGAGAGAGAGACCTGTAGGGAAGAGAGAGAGAGAGAGAGAGAGAGAGACCTGTAGGGAAGAGAGAGAGAGAGAGACCTGTAGGGAAGAGAGAGAGAGAGAGACCTGTAGGGAAGAGAGAGAGAGAGAGAGAGACCTGTAGGGAAGAGAGAGAGAGAGAGAGACCTGTAGGGAAGAGAGAGAGAGAGAGAGACCTGTAGGGAACAGAGAGAGAGAGAGAGACCTGTAGGGAACAGAGAGAGAGAGAGAGAGAGAGAGACCTGTAGGGAACACAGAGAGAGACCTGTAGGGAACAGAGAGAGAGAGAGAGACCTGTAGGGAACACAGAGAGAGAGACCTGTAGGGAACAGAGAAAGAGAGAGAGAGAGACCTGTAGGGAACAGAGAGAGAGAGAGACCTGTAGGGAACAGAGAGAGAGAGAGACCTGTAGGGAACAGAGAGAGAGAGAGACCTGTAGGGAACAGAGAGAGAGAGGTATACAGACCTATAGGGACCAGAGAGAGAGAGAGGGAGGTATACAGACCTGTAGGGACGAGAGAGAGAGAGACCTGTAGGGAACAGAGAGAGAGAGAGAGACCTGTAGGGAACAGAGAGAGAGAGAGACCTGTAGGGAACAGAGAGAGAGAGAGACCTGTAGGGAACAGAGAGAGAGAGAGACCTGTAGGGAACAGAGAGAGAGAGAGACCTGTAGGGAACAGAGAGAGAGAGAGACCTGTAGGGAACAGAGAGAGAGAGAGAGAGAGAGAGAGAGAGACCTGTAGGGAACAGAGAGAGAGAGAGAGAGAGACCTGTAGGGAACAGAGAGAGAGACCTGTAGGGAACAGAGAGGGAGAGACCTGTAGGGAACAGAGAGAGAGAGACCTCTAGGGAACAGAGAGAGAGAGAGAGAGAGAGACCTGTAGGGAACAGAGAGAGAGAGAGAGAGAGAGAGAGAGACCTGTAGGGAACAGAGAGAGAGACCTGTAGGGAACAGAGAGGGAGAGACCTGTAGGGAACAGAGAGAGAGAGACCTCTAGGGAACAGAGAGAGAGAGAGAGAGAGAGACCTGTAGGGAACACACACAGAGAGAGAGAGACCTGTAGGGAAGAGAGAGAGAGAGAGAGACCTGTAGGGAACAGAGAGAGAGAGAGAGATATGTGTAGGGAACAGAGAGAGAGAGAGAGAGAGAGAGAGACCTGTAGGGAACAGAGAGAGAGAGAGAGACCTGTAGGGAACAGAGAGAGAGAGAGAGACCTGTAGGGAACAGAGAGAGAGAGAGAGACCTGTAGGGAACAGAGAGAGAGAGAGAGAGAGAGAGAGAGAGAGAGAGACCTGTAGGGAACAGAGAGAGAGAGAGAGACCTGTAGGGAACAGAGAGAGAGAGAGAGACCTGTAGGGAACAGAGAGAGAGAGAGAGACCTGTAGGGAACAGAGAGAGAGAGAGAGACCTGTAGGGAACAGAGAGAGAGAGAGAGAGAGAGAGAGAGAGAGAGAGACCTGTAGGGAACAGAGAGAGAGAGAGAGAGACCTGTAGGGAACAGAGAGAGAGAGACCTGTAGGGAACAGAGAGGGAGAGACCTGTAGGGAACACACAGAGAGAGAGAGAGACCTGTAGGGAACAGAGAGAGAGAGACCTGTAGGGAACAGAGAGGGAGAGACCTGTAGGGAACAGAGAGGGAGAGACCTGTAGGGAACAGAGAGAGAGAGACCTGTAGGGAACAGAGAGAGAGAGAGAGAGAGACCTGTAGGGAACAGAGAGAGAGAGAGACCTGTAGGGAACACACAGAGAGAGAGAGACCTGTAGGGAAGAGAGAGAGAGAGAGAGAGAGAGACCTGTAGGGAACAGAGAGAGAGAGAGATCTGTAGGGAACAGAGAGAGAGAGAGAGAGAGAGAGAGAGAGAGACCTGTAGGGAACAGAGAGAGAGAGAGAGACCACATTTGCTGGTTTTGTTATGAGCTTGTTATCATCTTTCATAGTTGAAGACATTTTTCTGTTGCTGCAACATTGAGTTTTTTTTTAATAAAGTAAAATCAATAGTGAGAAGATGGATTGTAGAGATGGTTGTTGTCTGATTTGAACATGCTAGTAGTTGTAGAGCTCCTCTTTGCTAGCCTGAAGGTCACCGACCAAACCCTCCACACTACCGTGTTAATGAATCAGGTTGAAGCTGGCATCAATCAGGCTTTCTGACCCTATTGGACTTTATTAGGTCACTTAGATACAAATGCAGCTACTAATAGACTATTACAATACGGGGCTAATAGACTACTAATATAATACATATAATACAGGACTAATAGACTACTAATATAATACAGGACTACTAATGTAATACAGGACTAATAGACTACTAATATAATACAGGACTAATAGACTACTAATATAATACAGGACTAATAGACTACTAATATAATACAGGACTAATAGACTACTAATATAATACAGGACTACTAATATAATACAGGACTACTAATATAATACAGGACTAATGGACTACTAATATGTAATACAGGACTAATAGACTACTAATGTAATACAGGACTACTAATATGTAATACAGGACTACTAATATAATACAGGACTAATAGACTACTAATATATAATACAGGACTACTAATATATAGTACAGGACTACTAATATATAGTACAGGACTACTAATATATAGTACAGGACTAATAGACTACTAATATATAATACAGGACTACTAATATGTAATACAGGACTACTAATATGTAATACAGGACTACTATTATAATACAGGACTAATAGACTATTAATGTAAAACAAGACTACTAATATGTAATACAGGACTACTAATATGTAATACAGGACTACTAATATGTAGTACAGGACTACTAATATGTAATACAGGACTACTAATATGTAATACAGGACTACTAATATAATACAGGACTAATAGACTACTAATATATAATACAGGACTACTAATATATAATACAGGACTACTAATATATAGTACAGGACTACTAATATATAGTACAGGACTAATAGACTACTAATATAATACAGGACTAATAATACAGGACTACTAATATATAATACAGGACTAATAGACTACTAATATAATACAGGACTACTAATATAATACAGGACTACTAATGTAATACAGGACTTATTGACTACTAATATAATACAGGACTAATAGACTACTAATATGTAATACAGGACTACTAATATGTAATACAGGACTACTAATATAATACAGGACTAATAGACTACTAATATATAATACAGGACTACTAATATATATAGTACAGGACTACTAATATATAGTACAGGACTACTAATATAATACAGGACTAATAGACTACTAATATATAATACAGGACTACTAATATATATAGTACAGGACTACTAATATATAGTACAGGACTAATAGACTACTAATATGTGATACAGGACTACTAATATGTAATACAGGACTACTAATATAATACAGTACTACTAATATGTAATACAGGACTAATAGACTACTAATATGTAATACAGGACTACTAATATGTAATACAGGACTACTAATATGTAATACAGGACTACTAATATATAATACAGGACTACTAATATGTAATACAGGACTAATAGACTACTAATATATAATACAGGACTACTAATATATAATACAGGACTACTAATATATAATACAGGACTACTAATATATAATACAGGACTACTAATATATAATACAGGACTACTAATATATAATACAGGACTACTAATATATAATACAGGACTACTAATATATAATACAGGACTACTAATATATAATACAGGACTACTAATATATAATACAGGACTAATAGACTACTAATGTAATACAGGACTAATAGACTACTAATGTAATACAGGACTACTAATATATAGTACAGGACTACTAAACTACTAATGTAATACAGGACTACTATTTATAATACAGGACTACTAATATATAATACAGGACTAATAGACTACTAATGTAATACAGGACTAATAGACTACTAATATAATACAGGACTAATAGACTAATAGACTACTAATATAATACAGGACTAATAGACTACTAATATAATACAGGACTAATAGACTACTAATATAATACAGGACTACTAATGTAATACAGGACTACTAATATAATACAGGACTAATAGACTACTAATGTAATACAGGACTAATAGACTACTAATACAGGACTACTAATATAATACAGGACTAATAGACTGCTAATGTAATACAGGACTAATAGACTACTAATGTAATACAGGACTACTAATGTGATACAGGACTGCTAATGTAATACAGGACTAATAGACTACTAATGTAATACAGGACTGCTAATTTTAATACAGGACTGCTAATGTAATACAGGACTAATAGACTGCTAATGTAATACAGGACTAATAGACTGCTAATGTAATACAGGACTAATAGACTGCTAATGTAATACAGGACTAATAGACTGCTAATGTAATACAGGACTAATAGACTGCTAATGTAATACAGGACTGCTAATGTAATACAGGACTGCTAATGTAATACAGGACTGCTAATGTAATACAGGACTGCTAATGTAATACAGGACTGCTAATGTAATACAGGACTACTAATATGTAATACAGGACTACTAATGTAATACAGGACCTTAACTTTTATGGGGGAAAACCTCAAACTGACTGTGGAACAGTGTCTAGGCTTAGGGGCAGCAATATGGTGATTTCAGAACATTGAGTTGGCTACCCCTGGTGGTAGAATGTTCCTCTACACCAGAGCTGCCAAACCCTCTTCTTCCTTGTAGGTTCAACCCTAATTCACAGCGGACTTGATGAAATGGCTGTTCACCAAGACCTTAACTAGCTTTAATCAGGTGTGTTAGGTTGGGGTTGGACTGAATACATTCAAGATGGCAGATCTCCAGGAAGAGGGTGGGGTAGCGTGTCCCCCCCCTGGCTTGTATTCAAAAGTGTCTCAGAGTAGAGTGCTGATCTAGGAGGAGAGTATGACTAGGAACTGAAGGAGGAGAGTATGACTAGGAACTGAAGGAGCAGAGTATGACTAGGAACTGAAGGAGCAGAGTATGACTAGGAACTGAAGGAGCAGAGTATGACTAGGAACTGAAGGAGGAGAGTATGACTAGGAACTGAAGGAGGAGAGTATGACTAGGAACTGAAGGAGGAGAGTATGACTAGGAACTGAAGGAGCAGAGTATGACTAGGAACTGAAGGAGGAGAGTATGACTAGGAACTGAAGGAGGAGAGTATGACTAGGAACTGAAGGAGGAGAGTATGACTAGGAACTGAAGGAGGAGAGTATGACTAGGAACTGAAGGAGGAGAGTATGACTAGGAACTGAAGGAGGAGAGTATGACTAGGAACTGAAGGAGGAGAGTATGACTAGGAACTGAAGGAGGAGAGTATGACTAGGAACTGAAGGAGGAGAGTGTGACTAGGAACTGAAGGAGGAGAGTGTGACTAGGAACTGAAGGAGGAGAGTATGACTAGGAACTGAAGGAGGAGAGTATGACTAGGAACTGAAGGAGGAGAGTATGACTAGGAACTGAAGGAGGAGAGTATGACTAGGAACTGAAGGAGGAGAGTATGACTAGGAACTGAAGGAGGAGAGTATGACTAGGAACTGAAGGAGGAGAGTATGACTAGGAACTGAAGGAGGAGAGTATGACTAGGATCTGAAGGAGGAGAGTATGACTAGGAACTGAAGGAGGAGAGTATGACTAGGAACTGAAGGAGGAGAGTATGACTAGGAACTGAAGGAGGAGAGTATGACTAGGAACTGAAGGAGGAGAGTATGACTAGGAACTGAAGGAGGAGAGTATGACTAGGAACTGAAGGAGGAGAGTATGACTAGGAACTGAAGGAGGAGCGCACGACTAGGATCTGAAGGAGGAGACCTAGCAACAGCAAACTAGCTAGCTGACTAAATTGCCATAAATGTTTAATGCTTTTCGACCTGTCCCCAAATTTAATGTAGTTGGTTCAGAGTTCGTTTTGATATTTCAACCTGCGTGTCCTGATCGCGTCTGGTGTGGACGTGCAAAATCAGCATGTGTGCGATGACGTCTAGTCAGCATGTTATGCTGCAATCTGAGTAGGAAGTTGTCACAGCATCCTGACTGTTTACTGCAATCTGAGTAGGAAGTTGTCACAGCATCCTGACTGTTTACTGCAATCTGAGTAGGAAGTTGTCACAGCATCCTGACTGTTTACTGCAATCTGAGTAGGAAGTTGTCACAGCATCCTGACTGTTATGGTGCAATCTGAGTAGGAAGTTGTCACAGCATCCTGACTGTTTACTGCAATCTGAGTAGGAAGTTGTCACAGCATCCTGACTGTTTACTGCAATCTGAGTAGGAAGTTGTCACAGCATCCTGACTGTTTACTGCAATCTGAGTAGGAAGTTGTCACAGCATCCTGACTGTTTACTGCAATCTGAGTAGGAAGTTGTCACAGCATCCTGACTGTTTACTGCAATCTGAGCAGGAAGTTGTCACAGCATCCTGACTGTTTACTGCAATCTGAGTAGGAAGTTGTCACAGCATCCTGACTGTTTACTGCAATCTGAGTAGGAAGTTGTCACAGCATCCTGACTGTTTACTGCAATCTGAGTAGGAAGTTGTCACAGCATCCTGACTGTTTACTGCAATCTGAGTAGGGAGTTGTCACAGCATCCTGACTGTTTACTGCAATCTGAGCAGGAAGTTGTCACAGCATCCTGACTGTTTACTGCAATCTGAGTAGGAAGTTGTCACAGCATCCTGACTGTTTACTGCAATCTGAGTAGGAAGTTGTCACAGCATCCTGACTGTTTACTGCAATCTGAGCAGGAAGTTGTCACAGCATCCTGACTGTTTACTGCAATCTGAGCAGGAAGTTGTCACAGCATCCTGACTGTTTACTGCAATCTGAGCAGGAAGTTGTCACAGCATCCTGACTGTTTACTGCAATCTGAGCAGGAAGTTGTCACAGCATCCTGACTGTTATGGTGTGTCGTCCCCCCCTCTCACTCTCAACATTCAAATTTCAAGCTGCTTTGTTGGCATGAAAAACATGCCGTCAATATTGCTAAAGCAACAATGTGTTCAAATTCCCCTGACCCCTCTTCCCCCAAACTGGCCATGCCCCCCCCCCAGTTATAATTTCATTATAACTAACTGTCATCTCCACCATTTACATCAGTACTACAACTATCATTATCATTAAATTGTTATCACTACCATCACCCCTGCTACCCGTACCCCTGCTACCCGTACCCCTGCTACCCGTACCCCTGCTACCCGTACCCCTGCTACCATCACCCCTGCTACCCGTACCCCTGATATTAGGAATAATAATCATCATTAAAAGCTGGTTACTGCTTACTATGCAGGATCTGGAAGGAAAGAGAAGCTGGTTACTGCTTACTATGCAGGATCTGGAAGGATAGAGAAGCTGGTTACTGCTTACTATGCAGGATCTGGAAGGATAGAGAAGCTGGTTACTGCTTACTATGCAGGATCTGGAAGGATAGAGAAGCTGGTTACTGCTTACTATGCAGGATCTGGAAGGAAAGAGAAGCTGGTTACTGCTTACTATGCATAATCTGGAAGGATAGAGAAGCTGGTTACTGCTTACTATGCAGGATCTGGAAGGATAGAGAAGCTGGTTACTGCTTACTATGCAGGATATGGAAGGATAGAGAAGCTGGTTACTGCTTACTATGCAGGATCTGGAAGGATAGAGAAGCTGGTTACTGCTTACTATGCAGGATCTGGAAGGATAGAGAAGCTGGTTACTGCTTACTATGCAGGATCTGGAAGGATAGAGAAGCTGGTTACTGCTTACTATGCAGGATATGGAAGGATAGAGAAGCTGGTTACTGCTTACTATGCAGGATCTGGAAGGATAGAGAAGCTGGTTACTGCTTACTATGCAGGATCTGGAAGGAAAGAGAAGCTGGTTACTGCTTACTATGCAGGATATGGAAGGATAGAGAAGCTGGTTACTGCTTACTATGCAGGATCTGGAAGGATAGAGAAGCTGGTTACTGCTTACTATGCAGGATCTGGAAGGATAGAGAAGCTGGTTACTGCTTACTATGCAGGATCTGGAAGGATAGAGAAGCTGGTTACTGCTTACTATGCAGGATCTGGAAGGAAAGAGAAGCTGGTTACTGCTTACTATGCAGGATCTGGAAGGATAGAGAAGCTGGTTACTGCTTACTATGCAGGATCTGGAAGGAAAGAGAAGCTGGTTACTGCTTACTATGCAGGATCTGGAAGGATAGAGAAGCTGGTTACTGCTTACTATGCAGGATCTGGAAGGATAGAGAAGCTGGTTACTGCTTACTATGCAGGATCTGGAAGGAAAGAGAAGCTGGTTACTGCTTACTATGCAGGATCTGGAAGGATAGAGAAGCTGGTTACTGCTTACTATGCAGGATCTGGAAGGATAGAGAAGCTGGTTACTGCTTACTATGCAGGATCTGGAAGGAAAGATAAGCTGGTTACTGCTTACTATGCAGGATCTGGAAGGATAGAGAAGCTGGCTACTGCTTACTATGCAGGATCTGGAAGGATAGAGAAGCTGGTTACTGCTTACTATGCAGGATCTGGAAGGATAGAGAAGCTGGTTACTGCTTACTATGCAGGATCTGGAAGGATAGAGAAGCTGGTTACTGCTTACTATGCAGGATATGGAAGGATAGAGAAGCTGGTTACTGCTTACTATGCAGGATCTGGAAGGAAAGAGAAGCTGGTTACTGCTTACTATGCAGGATATGGAAGGATAGAGAAGCTGGTTACTGCTTACTATGCAGGATCTGGAAGGATAGAGAAGCTGGTTACTGCTTACTATGCAGGATCTGGAAGGAAAGAGAAGCTGGTTACTGCTTACTATGCAGGATCTGGAAGGAAAGAGAAGCTGGTTACTGCTTACTATGCAGGATATGGAAGGAAAGAGAAGCTGGTTACTGCTTACTATGCAGGATCTGGAAGGAAAGAGAAGCTGGTTACTGCTTACTATGCAGGATCTGGAAGGAAAGAGAAGCTGGTTACTGCTTACTATGCAGGATCTGGAAGGAAAGAGAAGCTGGTTACTGCTTACTATGCAGGATATGGAAGGATAGAGAAGCCATTGCTCCTTCACCCAGGAATATGTTTAGTTTTTTCTCTTGGTTTAATGAGTAAAAATGTTGAATAAATGTTGTAAAATCTCTTGGTGAGGAATATTTCTCACAGTAAAGGAGAAAGTGCATCTCTGTCTCTACCTCCCCTGTCGTGCAGTGACCACGTACACACTCCTCTTTGGGTAGCCATGTCTTTTTATGTCTGCCGGTTTCTATTGCCAATTGGTCACTCAGCCTGTACTTGGTAAGGATCTGTCTCTGCTTCGTATCTCTGACAGAGTAGAGATAATCAGCCAATTCATATTTTCTGTTCAGAGCCAGATAGCAATTTAGTCGGCTTTGGGATTTTGTTTCGTTTTTCCAATGTTGTAAATTTGAGTCCTTTGATTGTTATTGATTTTGTTTATTTGAATTTTTTTTTTAGTCTTTTTTGAATCAGTGCTGGTGTCAGCTTGGTTGGTTAGGTCCAATACTAGCTTACTGAGAGGGCTTGTTTCTGGGCTCGGCTCTTGGGTTTGAAGTGCTTTAAATTGGAGACTTGAATTTAGGTGTAGCCAAAATTGTAATGATCTTTTTTTTTGGTTTGTTCTTTCATTACCACTGGAAAACAGCACAATTCCGCCCGACTTGCATTAGTTGGTGTATTTCTTTAGACTTCTAGAATGTTCCAACATAGTTCTGCATGTATGGCTTTAATTGGATTTTTCTCCCACATTTGAAAGTCCATAGTATTGAGTGGCCCCCAAACCTCACTTCTGTAAAGAGCTATTGGAACCAAATCATCAACATAGAGCAGGTATTTTACCTCTGTGTCAAATAGTGTGAGTCCTGGGGCTGGAGAATGGTCCAACATGTCTGCTAATTCATTTAAATGTTGAAAAGGTTTGGATTCAAACTTCAGCCTTGTCTTTACACTTCAACGCTGGGAAAGTAGTTCTGTTCTGTGTTGTTTTTTTAGTTGTTATTCCACACTTGTTTTCTGTGTTCATAAATTTGATTGAGTCCACTTTGGAAAATCTGAAGAATGCCCCTTCGTGCCAAACAGAATCAAACGCTTTTTAAAAGTCAATAAAGGTTTTTCCCCTTTTTTTTTTATTTTTTTGTGTGTGTGTGTGTGTGTGTGTGTGTGTGTGTGTGTGTGTGTGTGTGTGTGTGGTCAGTACTGTGATGTACCATTCAAAATGATTAAATTGTTCCACATGTCCCAGAACTGATTCTGGTCAATTGCGTTTTCCAATTTCATCAAGTGTCTTATTGGTGAACTCAGCAAAAAAAGGAACGTCCCTTTTTGCAGGACCCTGTCTTTCAAAGATAATTCGTAAAAAATCCAAGTAACTTCACAGATCTTCATTGTAAATGGTTTAAACGCTGTTTCCCATTAAATAATTAATGAACATGCACCTGTGGAACGATCATTGAAGACCTGCACAGAGTTCATTTAATTTTAGTTCAATGTTTCAATGAATTTGTCTGTGCTGTTTGGAGCCCATCTGTATGATAGGTTCATGTTGTAGAGATTATTGGGCAGTTTTTTTTATGAGTATTCCTGGTAAATTTCAGAAGCACGTTAATCTGACCGGTGTCTGTAGTCTGACAGTGAATGCACTAATGTAGGAGGCGTCTATGTCACTGATGGCATAATTGACTAGGCTTGTCCCAAGAGCTGAGCAGTAAGGAAACCAACCTAAAAAAGACCCCTCTGAGTCTACCATTAAGCATGTACAGGCCTAAGGCTCGACAGAGATGCACTAACTCCTTCCCATTTTTTGTTCAGTATTTGGTCAGGACTGTTTCTATTATTTATAATAGGGCTACTGTACAAGGAGGGGTGTCCAAATATGTGGTGGTTACCTCCCGCATCAGTGTAGTCAGGCTCAGAACCTGTTCTTGCATCGGAATCTCCGCAAAGAAGCACTTTACCCTGCGCCTGAAATGTAATGATTTCTGTATGGAGATTGTCAAAAAAACGGATCCTCATAATATGATGAATCTGAAGGAGGAGCATAAACTGCACAAATGTATACATCATTGTCACAATAGATTGTACATGTTTTAGCCAAATGTGGTTTTGTATCAGCAATAGATGCTCTGCTCTACTCCCTGAACGTTCTCGTCCTTTAGTTTCTAGACAGTATTTATTAAAATGATAATCATCAGGGAGTATTGTCTTTACTCCAGATGGTTTGGAGGTGAGGTGCCCAAGAGTCCCTATCACTGGGAGAGAGGGCATGGCGAGAAAACAACATGGTCATATTGAAGCTTCCTGGTGCCATCGCTCTTCAGTTGCTGGGTCACAGAGGCTGTTGGGGTGTTGCTTTTCTCCATCTCCCTCCTGTTACTTTCTCCTTCTGAAACACATCCTCAAAAGCCCGGAGGCTTGAATCATTGCCTCGTATCAATACAGTACTGTATAAATTGACTGTTTTGATATGTGTTGCTCTGGTCAGCTTCTTTAAAAGAAAGTATGCTGATCTGACATCCTTGGCTGATGCCTCCTTTTTCTTTGTTTTTGAGAAAGGAAATAGTTGCAAATAACCAATTTTCCAAATGTGTCCTCGTTTGGTATTCAATATTTAATTTGTTCTTGGTTTTGCAACTTGTAAGATCTGCGAAGATGCGTTCATGGTTCTGTCCCATCATTAAACTTTTCTTTTTAGCTTTCTGTTGTGTAAACAATTTCCGTTGTAATGCTGGTGTTGTTGGCTACAATGTGGCAATAGAAGCCTACCTTTTTCCAAAAAACAATGTTTCTTGTCTTCAGAGAACGGTTTGATTTCATGTTCTGTCTATCTGTTGTGTTGTTAACTAGCTATTTTTTGTTAGCTTTTGTTTTAGGAGAGTCCCTAGTCATTTTTATTTTGTTTTATTTTTCCTTTGTTTAACGAGGCAAGTCAGTTAATTAAGAAGAAATTCTTGTTTTCAATGATGCCGTAGGAACAGTGGGTTAACTGCCTTGTTCAGGGGGCAGAACGACAGATTTTCACCTTGCTTAACAACTGGTAAACAATCCAGATAACTAAAATAGCTGCCTAATTTCACAAGCCTTCATGTGTTGCTTGTTTTGTCTTCCATTCAGTCTTGCAGCTTTCTTTTTGTTTTCCCAATCACACCATTTAAATGTCAATATTTGTAGGAGCACATTTTTTTTTTCAGCAGCTGCTACTCAATTTGGAACT